>NW_027361752.1:16857500-17030000 GCF_039654945.1 Dendrobates tinctorius | reverse complement strand
ACTGGGGCCTAAAAGGCCCCCATTGCGTAAAAGTGTTGATTTGTGAAGTCAAGCATTCTACGGTTAAAATAATGAAAAAAATATACTACACTCACCTCCCATCTAACCTTTCCTGCAGCCACAGAGCACCCAGAAGTTATCTGCTTGCTTCCTCTGCCTGACTTAGGTTTTCTTTTCAGTCTTCATTCTTCTACACCTCCAGACTAGGCTCATGATGTGCCCCTACTGCATTACTTCCACATGTGAGGCCTACTATTTAAAACAAGAAGACTGAAGCCAGTGGGAGGAATCAAGCACAGGAAGGGGCAAGGAGCTGTAACAGCAAGGCACATATAATATTTTTTTATTTGGCAATCCATTGACAGCACTAAACATTCTCCAGTAAAATGGTGTCCTGCCGGCTACCATTTTGTTGACTTTCAGAGAAATTAATAGCAAAAAATTCATATTCTGGCAAATCTGAAATTTTTTTTAAAATTTGCAGTAAATATACTTTGAATTCATTCCCTCATCTCTAATGTACATCTAATTGCTCAACATTTCAATGATGATGCAAAGTAACAAAATGAGAAGCTGGTGTAAAGCTAGACAAAAGTGTCTGAAGATGCATCAAATGTATCATGCAGCATGAACCTGTGTGATAATTTTTGGCATTTACAGCCTGTTTAGGCTAAATATTCTACAGGATTAGTAAATCTGCCCCAATATTTTATGTACAAGTCATACAGTACATAAAATGGTATTAATCACACAGAAAAGCAACTGGTAGCCAACCTGGCTACCATGTCATTAAAGGGATCCTATCACTGTGTTCATTTTGACTAAACCACAAGTAGCATGAATTAAAGCTAGGCTGCTTGATTACAGACAACTCTGCTATTTTCTGTTTCAGAGAAAACCTAAATTGAAGATCAGGTCAGTGACCAAGAGAAGAGACGGGACTTGTCCAGCCCGGCCCTTGTCTGGCTTCAGCCTTCTTCGCCCCACTTGACAAGTTTATCTCCCATGCGTATATGTAGTGAGATACCTGTCAATCACTTATAGCAGTGCTGGGAAAAGCCAGCCAGGGATAGCTCCATTCTACTCTTGTCTCTCCCTATAGGATGGGAGCCAACTTGATAGAAGTTTCATTATAAATACATTGGCCCAGATTCATTACAGCAATTTCACCAGAATTCTGTCCTAAATTGCTTTTGAAAAATCACAACATTTTGGAGGAACTGAAAGCTGCCAATACAAGCATATGGAGCAAGGCCATGCCAATTAGCCAGGAGTATGTATAAGGCCACATTCACAGGCTCAGTATATGGTAAGTATTTCATATCAGTATTTGTAATTCAAACCAGGAGTGGGTAAAAATACTTTTCCTCTGATTGCTCCTCTCCTAGCTTTGGCTTATAAGTATAGATGTAAAATACTTACCCAATACTGAATATGTGCATATGGCCTAACTCGTATATACCCCCTGGTTCCAACTCAGGAACTGGTGAATCCCCACAGTGCACAGTGAGTGCACTGGGGGAAATTTTTAAGTCTACAGTCACACAGAGTGACTGCAGACTTATAAGTTTTGCCAGGACAAGCCCATTAAAGGGGTTGTTCACTACTAGAACAAACCCTTTCTTAAATGAATGTTTGGCCTTGATAAAATAATAAAGCCTATACTCGCCTCCCATTGAGGTGCCGTTCCAGCGGTGTTGGCACTCGCTCCTCCTGGGGCTGTGATGTGGTGCTGTGACACATGACGCTGGCACCCTTTCAATGCTGGTGTCACTGTTTTCACTTTCGAACAAACTGAACATGAAAAGGAAGCCAGGGCTGCATCTGATCTCAGACTTCTTCATGTTCAGTTTGTCTGAAGGCGGAGATAGTGATGCCAGTGCAGATTGGGGGCAAGGCATCAAGTGTCAATGAACCGCATAACAGCATCGGTACCATGAGTGCCAACCCGCTGGAATGGAGCCAGCACGTGAGGAGGCTTTATTAATTTATTCGGGCTGAACACTTAGTTTAAGAAGGGTTGTCCTAGTAGTGGACAACCACTTTAACTGTCCTTGTGATCCATCATTTACATTTAATTATTTTGTATTACTCTTCAATGTACATTATATGTTTATGACATCCTCCACACTGAGGTTTGACACCTTTTGCACTGTGCAATCCATGTTTTCATTACTCTCTTAGTATGTAATAATGATTGTACTCATTATTCTGATGTTATTTATGGCCATTATTCACTCTTATCAGCAACATGTTAAATGATACTTTTAAATTCCTATTTTACATCTGTGTCCTCTAAGAAAGCAAATGCAACATTTACTGATCTTCACAGTGCCATCGTACAAATAGAAGAATCCACTCTATCCATATACAGAGAGATGGTGAGGGAACACTTAGCTAATTTAAATGAGTTTAAATCTCCTGGTCCCGGTGAATTACAACCTAGGGTACTGAAAGAGTTAGCAGAGGAGGTGGTGAGTTCTCTTTCAATGAAAGTCTTCAATTAGAGGCTGGACAGACATCTGTCTGAGATGGTTTAGTGACTTCTGCATTGAGAAGGGCAGGGGATTGGACACGATGACCCTTGAGGTCCCTTCCAACTCTAGCATTATAAGATTTTATGTTATTCTTATATCTACTTGTCCATTTATTGTAATATTTTCCATGTTATAGCTCAGCATTGAGACCACCATCAATCATGGTCAAGTATCCAATGTCTTTTTCTGTGAAACAACCCCATATTATCAGGCTTCCTCTGTTGAACTTGACAGTTCCTTTAATTTTTCGATCCAATAGCCCCTTTTTCCTTTATTTATTCCATACCCATTTGTACCCATCAGAGCCTAATCTATTGACTTTTGCCTCATTGTTCCAAGTCACTCGTTTCCAATCTTCTACTGGCCACTTTTTGCACTTTTTTTGCAAACTCAAGTCAACGCTTCTTATGAGGATTTTTAAAATTTAGGTTTCTTCATTTTTTTCAGGTAACTAATGCAAACTTGTATAACATGCATCGCACGGTGCTTGAATGGATGTCTGTGATCTCATGATTATGAAGCATATATTCGCAAGTGCCATCAGAAACAAAATCCACTTTCTTGTCCCAGCACAGAGTTTAGCTGTCTCCACCCCAGGCTTTTAAATGCACAGCAAATGCCAGCCAGCCACCAACCCAGCCACAGGCCCAAACACTAAACTGGCATACTTACAAACTGCTTGACGTGGAAAATCTTAGCATTTAGGCTTGTGGACACTGTGTTTCTGCAAGCTCATGGTGACATACATTCATTGTTACTCTGTCCCATCTGACACACATTTGGGGTGTTCCGTCCCCACCTTGCACCAGCATGTGTCTCATAACACGTGTACCTTGACCATGCAGTTACTGTGAATATCCACCTAAAGACATACAGGTGGAAAAGTGCATGCGGACAGGGACTCTATGTTTCTTTTATGACTGCATCCTTATGCGCAAAATGATGTACAAAGCAGGTGAGATAAAGCCAAAGGACCCTAAACAGGCTAAGAGTAGCCTATACCTTACCCTGATTTGTCCCTGCCTGACCACATAGGTTGGCACTCTAAATTATGCAATGGGCCCCACACTGAACATCAATTTGCCCATAAATTTGGTAGAGCCTTCAGGCAGGGCTAAAACAGAATTTTTCCAGGGCTAACAGCCAGCCTTCTACCATACATTTGGGAGAACCATCAGGTTGCCCTATACCATTATATTATGAAGGGCCTTAGGTGACCATATACCATTAATTTGGGATCACCATCAGGTGCCCCTCTACCATTAATATGGGAGGGCTCTAAGGTGAAACTCATTATCTTTAAGGAAGGGCTTAAAAAAATTAAAGTTAAAATTAAAGCAGATCAGCGTTACTCATGGTTGCCATTATTATTTACTAGCTGAAGAGCCCGGCGCTGCCCGGGCATAGTAACTAACTACGGTTAGTTATAACATATTATAATGATTATATCCAGATATATATATTTACTGAGTGCAGAGCCCTGCCCACTCCGCATAGCAACATTCACTATAGTATCCCACATCATCCCGTCAGCCAGAGATACCGGACTACTACCCCTAATATCCCATACCATCCCATCAGCCAGAGCCACCGGACTACTACCCCTAATATCCCACATCATCCCGTCAAAGCCACCGGACTGCTACCCCTAATATCCCACATCACCCCGTTAGTCGGAGCCACCGGACAACTGCCACTAATATCCCACATCATCCCGTCACAGCCGCCGGACTACTACCCCTAATATCCCACATCATCCTGTCAGCCAGAGCCACCGGACTACTACCTCTAATATCCCACATTGTCCCGTCAGCCAGAGCCACCATATTTCTACCCCTAATATCCCATATCATCCCGTCAGCCAGAGCCACCGGACTACTGCCCCTAATATCCCACATCATCACGTCAGCCTGGGTTCAGAACCAGAGCGCTGAGTGGAACGGTCCTAACTTCCATACCGGGGATCGCTTTAAGAGAGGCCTGGCGTCAGAACAAAAGCACTGAGTGGATTTTCCCTGACTTCCATACCAATGATCCCTTTAATAAAAGCCTGGGGTGATAATCAGAGCACTGAGTGATTTACCCTAACTTCCATACCAGAGATCCCTTTAAGAGAGGCCTGGGGTCAGTTCCAAAGTGCAGAGTGGATTTGCCCTCACTTCCATAGCGGGGATCCCTTTAAGAGAGCCTGGGATCAGAACCAGAGTGCTGAGTGGATTTGCCCTGACTTCCATACAGGAGATCCCTTTAAGAGTGCCTGGGGTCAGTACCATAGTATTTGAAGGCAATTGCCCTGGCTTCCATACCAGGATCCCTTTAAGAGAGGCCTTGGGTCAGAACCTAAGCGCTGAGTGGAACGGTCCTAACTTTCATACTGGGGATCCCTTTAAGAGAGGCCTGGGGTCAAAAACAAAGCACTGGATGGATTTGCCCTAACTTACATACCAATGATCCCTTTAAGAGGGAAGATGTACCTATGGGATGGAGGATGTGTGATGGGGATATGAGCACGGGAGTGGGATTCATTTGTCATGTGCTCTCTGCTCCTTTCAGGGGGCAGACAATGGCTGGGAGCTTATGTTTCTGGGGATGCTAGATTACTCCCACATGTCAGTGTCTGCTGAGGTGTTTTCAAGTGGGAAAACTTACTCATAGCAACCAATTACAGCTCAGCTTCTTTTAACCAGCTCTGGTGAAATGAGAGATGTTTAGTGATTGGTTGCAAAGAAAACTGTTGCTCATAGCAACCAATCACAGCTCAACTTCTTTTGAAAAGCTCTGGTGAAATGATAGATGCTTTGTGATTAGTTGGTGATACACACAGACACACACACACACACACACACACATTCAGTTTTATACATAGAGATTACATGCTTCACAGACTTTTTGAAAAAATGTTTCAAAGTTTTGGGCCAGCAAGAAGACTGAAATGTTAGAAGGAGGAGAAAGAAGGGAAGATTGATTCCTGGTTGTTCACCCTTCTCAACCCATGCTCCAAGGCGAACTCATAAATGCACTCATAACATTTGGATTGCCAGCAGCAGGTGGTTTTCTTGTATTTCTGTTGTGTTTTTGCCCTTTCTCATTGCTTTAAATGGTGATAAACCCATGTCGTGGTAAGTGTAATTTTAACATTTTACTACCTTATCTGGGCATGAGGTGTGTGTTATATAGTGAGAAACATCCTGGTTAATTTATGAAGGAGGGACTGTGAACACCACTAACCCCATGCAGACAATGCAGAAACTGGCAAAAATAAGAAAGAGGATGGACTTCAATACACAAGGTGTTAGACATAAAGGAGGGCCTCATATACATTCTGTTAAAATTGTTAGGTACTATGACTCCTACACTCATAAATCCAATGCACTATGTGCAAGGGCTAACAAAACTTACAAGGAGGCTCTCTGCTATACATTGGAAGATATGCAGCGAGGGCCTCAAACACATAGACATGTGGAGGAGAGATTCTGATTAAATTCTGTTACAATTTTAAAAAGATTCTGACTCTAAAACTGACAGAGGCTATGCAGTCACTGCGAGGCCTTGCTAAACATCCAAGGAGTCATTGCAATACAGCCAACAAGACAATTAGAGGTGGAACTCTGAATACATGTTTTTACAATTTTAAAAAGATTGTCAGTTGGGTTGGGTGAAGAATACATTTTTGTGATGATTTGAAAAAGATTGTCAATTGGATTACATCTTTAGGGAATTTCTGTCTACACATCACCATAAAAAGACAGAATCGGGCAATGAATGCATGGAAGAAAGCCTCATGCTGTGGACTGTGGAAGAGTCCCAAACAAAGAAGGTGGTAAGATTGCCTGAAAAATATATTTTCTCAAGTCAGGAAACTGACCTCATCCCTTGCTAAATCCATATGTAAATGTTCAAATAAAAAGTCACATATAGTTAATTACAACAATTAACTGACCGGTAAAAGAAGCAAAGGATTTGCATCTATTTCAACAGTTAAAAGTGCTGCTAACACTTTAGAATTCATGATGACCAAATTATCAAACATTTAGCAAAATGCCCATGATACAGATTCCTTAAAATCCTTACAAGACTGTAAACTAATGTGCCAGAAAATGATTCCTGCTTTCAGCTTTTGAAACAAGCAGCTCTGCATTTTAAAAATTTCATCCACACAGCCTGGTGCACAGTGGCAATCTCTTCTACGTCACCGGACCCTCAATTTTTTTCAGAAATCAGGGGTAGTATTACAGAATAGAACCTACTTGAATTGTCAGTGAAATGATTATTTCTTATATGTGGCAGCAACAAATCTGGAAAGCAATCAAACCTGCCAAAATGTCTGTAGTATGATAATCTCTACTACGCCACCGTACATTTCATTCCGATATCAGCGGAATTGAATTGTCAGTGAAAAGATTATTTCTTATATGTGTCAGGTACAAAATCTTGAACACAATCAAACCTGCCGAAATTTCTCTAATACGATTTTCTCTAGTATGCCACTGGACACTCAAATTTTTTCAGATATTGGCAGAGAATAGAATCTATTTGAATTAGCCCTGAAAAGAGTCAGTTTAACTTAGCAACACCAAGGACTGTTATGCAATCAAACCTTCTCCAAGTTCCACTAATACTCTCTTCCTACAACAGCAGCTAATCCTACCTAAAATATAGCTAACTGCAACATTATAGGTTGGTTTAAGATTGCACAATCAGGTAGGTAAATGCTGTCCAGCACACTGTCACTTCTCCTGTAGCTCTCCTAAAGCTATTTCTAAGTGCAATGCAAAGAAAATGTCAGCACGCCATCTTATATGGAGGTGCATCTCACAAAATTAGAATATTATCAAAAAGGTAATTTATTTTGGCTCTTCAATACAAAAAGTGAAACTCATATAGAGTCATTATCTCAGTAAATAAGAATCCTTTATTACACCAGCTTGAAAAAATGATTTTAAAACCCAAAATGTTGGCCTGCTGAAATGTACAGTATGTTCAATAAATGCACTCAATACTTGGTCGTGTCTCCTTTTGCATCAATTACTGCATCAATGTGGCGTAGCATGAAGGGGATCAGCCTGTTGCACACCATTTTTTCAAGCTGGTGTTACAAAGTATTCTAATTTACTGAGATAATGACTTTTGGGTTTCAATTGGCTGTAAGCCGTAATCATCAGCATTAGCAGAAATAAACACTTGAAATAGATTACTCTGTTTGTATTGACCCTATATAATATGAGTATCACATTTTGTATTGAAGAAATGAAACAAACTAACTTTTTGATGATATCATAATTTTGTGAGATACACCTATAGATCTGATGACGCGATGCTGCCGGCTAATTACAGTAACGCCATTAGCCAACATGGTTACAGCATTACTGTGGTTGGCAGGCACTCACTGCATGTTTAGTGGCAGAAAATCAGAAGCCAAACATGCAGAGCGAAGAGTTAAGCATGGTAAGCGAGTACCCAGATACTAGATCAAGTGACGAGTATCTCGAGCCGCAGGGTGCTCAATCGAGCCTAATGCCAAGCATGCTCGCCCATCACAAGCAAGAACCAATGTGATGAGCTGACTTGCTGATTCTAATATTTTGCCTGGACATCCACCTTTTGGCTTTTGAATGGATGACTTCATTTCATATTTTTCTAACTGTTATGGCACTCACATGATACAGTTTGGCAATTTTATTGATGCCGTTTCTCTTTTCTTTGGAAGTCTTCTTCATGGCTACTCCTCGATTCCAAACAGTGACTTATCTCTTGGGAATCAACTTAATAACATACTGAGCTATTAGGTAATGTGAGAACAGGTTGTAATTTGCAGTATAAAGGAAGAAAAAGATTGTACAACCATCAAGAGCAAAACATTAACAATGCAGTGACATGTCAAGAAACTGAATAGCTAATCATATGCTAAATAGTTGCAAATTTATGTATGAAATAGCCAAGATGATGGTCTATAAAATGATGTAAGTCTCACTTTCGAAGCAGTAGTGGATGGTGAGATGTGGAGCCTAAAAGTCAAAAGTTCAAAACATTGTTACACTTTTGTTCTTCAGTGTATCCCAGCTTCATCTTTAAGCCTACTTAAAATTATAAATAAGGAGGCGAACTATAGACAAAGAATTTTCCTAAATCTTTGACTGAACTATGTGAGTAATTTCTTATAATCTTGTAGTCTTTTCAAGCTGCTTTATATTTTACATCTGTAAATAATACAATCTTTCTAAAATCCAAAAAATATTTCAGCGTTTTCTTATAACTGAAGGAAGGAATAAAAGCTATATATGTGGCACATTGCACAGTAACGTAATAGCAGGCATTTATAGCATTTGTCTTCTAAATTGTAGATGCTAAATACCACCAGGGGAAACATAACCATAAAATACAACATCAGTACACAATGGCCTTAATGTCGGTGGGCATGACGGGACGGCTTACTACGTCTCATTTTTTTCTAAATTTTTACTATTACTTTTGGGCAATCACAGACCTTCTGCAATTGTAAGAAATATGACTACCCTGAAAATAGTCTCAGAATAGCCCATCCGATTAAATATCTAGCCAGAATAAATGCACAAGGGAAGAAAAGATATGACAAAACCTTAGAGAGGTTATAAATAATGATTGCCTTACAAATGAGGTTCTAATGGAGGTACGGACTGTGTGTTACAGAATAATGTGTCTGCAGCCATTTAAAGCACCACGCAGAAACCACATTTAAGACAACTCTGCAGTAAAATGCAGTCGGTGCCTAATATATTAAGTCGAGCTTCGTACATGTCTCAGTTCATTTACTTCTTGGTAAAAGCATGATTAAATATGTACTTGTCATGGCACATCTTACCAAGCCATGTAGGGTCTAGATCAGCCTCATAAGTTGGTACAATTTTTAGTTTTGTATGAACCCTTAATTATATGTCTCGATTAAAGTTGAGAAAAATCTTCTTTTACCTGCAGGAATTACCAGCACCTCTCCTGAATGGTAGGCCCAGCACAGCATCATCATTTCAAATCAAAGCACATACTGTATGTCATTATGTCAGGCCTCCTAATCAAAAGAGATGCCATGGAGTATGGCAGGTAGAAGGTTCATTGGGATGATGACCGGTAAGAGAAGGTTCACTCGGTTTTACTCTATAGCTCCGATTACACAGCAGCATGTCTATCCCACCTCAATATTTAGAACAACATTATACAAACTGTGTTTATAGAAACATTTGGCATTTAATGGTTGAGAATAACAAAAGAAGAATCCTTTAAATATTAAATATTCATCCTTTACCTTAAAAATCAATTCAATTTGTGGCTTTTATTGTGCCAATCTATAATAATAAATGCCCTAAGCAGCTTCCGGTTGTAACAACTTCCGTCCAGTTGTAACCGGTGACGTCACCACACACACACGCACATGTTAACCCTCAACACACCACACCGCCTCAACACACACTCCTCTCACCTTTCACCTCCACTCATGTCCACTCACTCTTTCACTCCACATACGTTCCTTTCTCTCACTCCGTTTCTCATACTCACACCGTCATCGTCGCTGCCCCGACATGTTCCTCCGCCGCCGCGATCCAGGATCCAGACGTTCTCCAGGCCAGGACATGTTCTTGCGGGACGCCATCTTGGATGTCGTGAAATCCCGCGAGATTCAAGATGGCGTCGCCACAACAATATGTCGCTGGCGTGGACGACATCGGGATCCAAAAAGATGGCGTCGGCGAAATCTCGCGAGATTACGCCGACGCCATTTTGGATCCCGATGTCGCCCATGCCAGCGACATGTTGTTGCGGCGACGCCATCTTGAATATCGTGGGACTTCACGACATCCAAGATGGCGTCCCGCAAGAATATGTCGCTGGCGTGGGCGACATCGGGATCCAAAATGGCGTCGGCGTAATCTCGCGAGATTTCGCCGACGCCATCTTTTTGGATCCCGATGTCGTCCACGCCAGCGACATGTTGTTGCGGCGACGCTATCTTGAATATCGCGGGATTTCACGAAATCCAAGATGGGGTCCCGCATGAACATGTCGGCGGCCTGGAGAACGTCTGGATCCTGGATCGCGGCGGCGGAGGAAGATGTCGGGGCAGCGACGATGACGGTGTGAGTATGAGAAACGGAGTGAGAGAAAGGAACGTATGTGGAGTGAAAGAGTGAGTGGACATGAGTGGAGGTGAAAGGTGAGAGGAGTGTGTGTTGAGGCGGTGTGGTGTGTTGAGGGTTAACATGGCAAGAGGTGCTAACGACGTCGGCGAAATCTCGCGAGATTTCGCCTACGCCATCTTGCATTCGTGAAATTGCGTCATTTACCTCATGCCGACTTGCTGTGCGGACGCTTGGCATTGCCTGTACCACCATAACTACTGCTGCCTTGGTCCTATGCCTGTTTACTGCCGGTGTCTAATTACTGGACCAATTTGCCTGTACCGCCATAAATACTGCTGCCTTGCTCCTCTGCCGGTGTCTAATTACAGGACCAATTTGCCTATACCGCCATAACTACTGCCTTTGTCCTCTGCCGGTGTCTAATTACAGGGCCAATTTGCCTATACTGCCATAACTACTGCTGCCTTTGTCCTCTGCCAGTGTCTAATTACAGGGCCAATTTGCCTCTATCGCCATAACTACTGCTGCTTTGGTCATCTGCCTGTTTACTGCCGGTGTCTAATTACAAGGCCAATTTGCCTCTACCGCCATAACTACTGCTGCCTTGCTCCTCTGCCGGTGTCTAATTACAGGGCTAATTTGCCTCTACCGCCATAACTACTGCTGCCTTGCTCCTTTGCCGGTGTCTAATTACAGGGCTAATTTGCCTCTACCACCATAACTACTGCTACCTTGCTCCTCTGCCGGTGTCTAATTACAGGGCTAATTTGCCTCTACCACCATAACTACTGCTACCTTGCTCCTCTGCCGGTGTCTAATTACAGGGCCAATTTGCCTCTACCGCCATAACTACTGCTGCCTTGCTCCTCTGCCGGTGTCTAATTACAGGGCCAATTTGCCTCTACCGCCATAACTACTGCTGCATTGCTCCTCTGCTGGTGTCTAATTACAGGGCCAATTTGCCAATACCGCCATAACTACTGCTGCCTTGCTCCTCTGCCGGTGTCTAATTACAGGGCCAATTTGCCTCTACCGCCATAAGTACTGCTGCCTTGCTCCTCTGACTGTTCACTGCCTGTGTCTAATTACAGGGCCAATTTGCCTCTACCGCCATAACTACTGCTGCCTTGCTCCTCTGCCGGTGTCTAATTACAGGGCCAATTTGCCTCTACCGCCATAACTACTGCTGCCTTGCTCCTCTGCCGGTGTCTAATTACAGGGCCAATTTGCCTCTACCGCCATAACTACTGCTGCCTTGCTCCTCTGCTGGTGTCTAATTACAGGGCCAATTTGCCTCTACCGCCATAACTACTGCTGCCTTGCTCCTCTGCCGGTGTCTAACTACAGGGCCAATTTGCCACTACCACTTCATAACTACTGCTGGGCAATTACAGGGTCAATTAGTATCTGTTTACTCTACAATACTCCAGGACGCCTTCTTCACTGGCAGATAACTGCCAAATAGACTCCTTTACCTGTGCCAACATGAGTCATAACAAAAAGTATGCCAATGCCAGTGAAAGGAAAGCAGCTTTAGCACTATGACAAAAACAACGCCGTGCTAATGAGACTCCTGAGGAAAAACACCATCGCCTTGAGAAGATTAAGGCTAATAAACGCCGTCGCCTCACACACGAATCCCCTAACTCTAAATCCATAAGATTGGCTGAAGAAGCCTCTGCACGCCGTCACCGCCAACAACAGACGGCCTCTTCCTCATCATTATTATTAGACTCACAACAGGATGCTTCCACATCAGCATGTGGAACAATTTACTGCTACACTTCATCCCATATGCCGTTCACTGACATAACTAATCAGCAATCTGTTTCTGCCCTATCAATACCACCATTCAATACAGATGCACAGTATGCCAATGCCAGTGAAAGGAAAGCAGCTTTAGCACTATGACAAAAACAACGCCGTGCTAATGAGACTCCTGAGGAAAAACAGCATCGACTTGACAAGATTAAGGCTTATAAACGCCGTCGTCTCACACACGAATCCCCTAACTCTAAATCTATTACATTGGCTGAAGAAGCCTCTACACGCCATCACCGCCAACAACAGACGGCTTCTTCCTCATCATTATTAGTAGACTCACAACAGGATGCTTCCACATCAGCATGTGGAACAAGTTACTACCACACTTCATCCTATATGCCGTTCCCTGACATAAATAATCAGCAATCTGTTTCTTCCCTATCAATACCACCATTAGTCAATACCAACGCACAGTTTCTTCACATACAAGCTGCAGTTAGCCCGCAGAAAGTGCAACCAAGACAAATATACGTTGGTCTCAAAACTAGGCGCACCCCATCGGTTGGACATGCACTTCTACTACAACCTCACATTTTCACTAATGATGAAAATAGTATTACCGAACACAGCTGTGGTGACATGACCCATGTATGTGAGCATTGCGAAGCTTTGCATTTTGTAGCAGAGATACCTTCTGATAACAACTTTACGCTCTGCTGTCAGAAGGGTAATGTCCATGTACCCATACTACAATATCCTGATGTCTTTACATGTTTGCTGAAAGGGCAAAGTGAATTTAGCAAAAATTTCATGGATAATATTCGAAGTATTAACAGTTCCTTTGCTTTTGCCTCCATGGGTGCAAATATTTCACCACCTCCTGGATATGGCCCATACTGTTTCCGCATACGTGGCCAGATCTATCATAGAACTGAAACACTACATCCCTCAGATGACCAGCAACGCGCATTTGCCCAACTTTACATTCTCGATACCACTACCACAAACGAACAACGCTTACGATGTAAAGAAAATCAAAAATGTCATCCTACATTGATGAACATTATTGCCCTTCAAATCCAAACTATTAATCCTTTTGTGGAAGCTTATCAAATGTTATGTGATGTGGAAGAACAAGAAAAAATTAAATCTCTACAAAATGGAACTGTCATGCCAAACATCACTATGGCTATTAAACAAGATCGTACTCAAGACCCTCGACGCTACAATAATCCCACTGTCAGTGAAGTAGCAGTCGTGTTTCAAAATGACAATGGTGAGCCACTAATGTCCACTCGCAGGATTTCAGAATACTCAAGATGGCATGGCCGCAAGAACATGTCACCGGCGTGGACAATGTCGGGATCCAGGATGGCGCCGGCGGAAGAAGATGTCGGGGATCGTGGAGCAGCGACAATGACGGTGTGAGTATGAGAGACGGAGTGAGAGAAAGGGTCGTATGTGGAGTGAAAGAGTGAATGGACGTGAGTGGAGATGGTGAAAGGTGAGAGGAGTGTGTGTTGAGGCGGTGTGGTGTGTTGAGGAGGTGTGTGTGTATTGAGGGTTAACATGGCAAGAGGTGTGTCACTATACTCTCGATGCGATAGCATCGGGCCTTAATCTACTATAATAAATGCGCTAAGCAGCTTCCGGGTTGTAACAACTTCCGTCCAGTTGTAACTGGTGACGTCACAGCACACCTCTTGCCATGTTAACCCTCAACACACCACTCCTCAACATACACTCCTCTCACCTTTCACTATCTCCACTAATATCCACTTGCAGGATTTCAGAATACTCAAGATGGCATGGCCGCAAGAACATGTCGCCGGCGTGGACAACGTCGGGATCCAGGATGGCGCCGGCGGAAGAAGATGTTGGGGATCATGGAGCAGCGACGATGACAGTGTGAGTATGAGAGACGGAGTGAGAGAAAGGGTCATATGTGGAGTGAAAGAGTGAGTGGATGTGAGTGGAGATGGTGAAAGGTGAGAGGAGTGTGTGTTGAGGAGGTGTGTGTGTATTGAGGGTTAACATGGCAAGAGGTGTGTCACTATCCTCTCGATGCGATAGCATCGGGCCTTAATCTAGTTTTTAATAATACAATATTCTACTAATGGGAACTTTTCTTCAAAGAGTTAACAGAGTCCTACATACTAGACATTAGTGGGTTAACAAAAATTTCCTTATTATGCTCTGGGTTGTTTGCAGACCCCAGAGCACAATAAATGCAAGATGTAAAAAAAATACTTATACTCACCTCACCGGTCACCTCTCTGTCTGCTCAGTGCCTCGGTTGCATCATATCTCTCACCAGGTGTTCACTGTAGGCTGGACCTAGATGATCTCCAGACCTGCGACCAAAGTCGTGGCACAGTAATCAATCTTGGTTGGGACTTCCAGCTCCAAGTGGGCCCCGGAGTATGCGCAGTGAACTCTATGGCCTTCTCAATGTCGAAAACCCTCAACCTAGAGTTAATGCCGGGTCTGAGATGCGACATAACAGAAGTAAGGGCGCATTACAATGGACAGGGAGCAGCGACTGAAAAAAATATGAGATGATAATATGTTGATTACTCTGTTATGTAAATATGTGCTCCTTTATAGTTATTGCCTCACTGTTGCATACATTTTACTTACAAATTACCCAAAGGGTAAATAGACTCTTTTTTAGGGATTGTAGTTAAAACTTGACTTTTCTTTAGTTAAACTTAATATAACTAGGTCTAAACTAAACTGTACTAGATTTCTGTATTCTAGGGATCTACAGTGACATGTAAAAGTTTAGGCACCCCTGGTCAACATTACTGTTTTTGTGAACAGTTAAGCAAGTTGAAAATTAAATTATCTCTAAAACACACATTTACTTTGTAATTTTACTTTGTGTGCTCAGATAACTTTAAGTTTTCAGACCTTAATTAGTCTGCTAGGGTTATGGCTTGTTCGCTATCATCGTTAGAAAAGGTCAGGTGCTGCAAATATCCTAGATTAACCCCTTAACGACCAGGGGTATTTTTGGTTTTGCATTTTCATTTTTCCCTCCCCTTCTTTCCAGAGCCATAACTTTTTTATTTTTCCATCTATATGACCATGTGAGGGCTTATTTTTTGCGGGACAAGTTGTACTTTTAAATGACGCCATTGGTTTTACCATGTCATGTACTTGAAAACAGTAAAAAATTCCAAGTGCGGTGAAATTGCCAAAAAAGTGCAATCCCACACTTGTTTTTTGCTTGGCTTTTTTGCTAGGTTCACTGGATGCTAAATCTGACCTGACATTATGATTCTCCAGGTCATTATGAGTTCATAGACACCAAACATGTCTATGTCCTCTTTTATCTAAGTGGTGAAAAAAAATTCCAAAGTTTGCTAAAAAGAAAAAAAAAATTTGCGCAATTTTCCGAGACCCGTAGCATCTCCATTTTTCATGATCTGGGGTCGGGTGAGGGCTTATTTTTTCCATGCCGGGCTGACATTTTTAATGATACCACTTTTGTGCAGATACATTTTTTTGATCGCCCGTTAATGCATTTTACTGCAATGTCTTGGTGACCAAAAAAGCGTAATTCTGGCGTTTTGAATTTTTTTCTCGCTACGCCGTTTAGTGATTGGGTTAATGCTTTTTTTATTGATCAGGCGATTCTGAACGCTGCGATACCTAATATGTGTATGTGGGATTTTTTTACTGTTTTATTTTGATTGGGGCGAAAGGAGGGTGATTTGAACTTTTAGGTTTTTTAATTTTTTTTATTTTTAACCATTTTTCTTACTTTTGACATGCTTCAATAGCCTCCATAGGAGGCTATAAGCATGCACAACCCGATCAGCTCTCCTACATATGGCCGATGAGCAGATCGCCTATATGTAGCAGATTTACTGCTGTGCTTTCAACGCCGACCACCGGGTGGCGCTGAAAGCCATATGCCTGGAACAACCATAGAGGTCTCAAAGAGACCTCTGGTTGTCCAGGCAACATGACGCCGACCCCCGATCACGTGATGGCCGGAAATGCTATTTAAATGCCCGCTGTCAGCTTTGACAGCGGGATTTAACTAGTTAATAGGCGCAAGCGGACGGCGATTCCGCTCGCGCCTATTGCGGGCACATGTCAGCTGTTCATAACAGCTGACATGTCCCCGCTTTGATGCGGGCTCAGCACCGGAGCCCTCATCAAAGCAGGGGAGATGTCTGATGACGGACTGTGTCCGTCATTGGACATTAAGAGGTTAATAAAAATCCAGCCTCCTCTAACCTTTGTGGGGTTCTTCTAAGCATCTGCCTAGCAATCTGAAAATGAAAAGGACAGAGGCCCACAAAGAAGGCGCAGCCTATAAGAAGAGAGCAAAGCATTTTCAAGTTGCTCTTTCATCAGTTTGAAATGTAATTAAGAAATGGCAGTAAATAGGAACAATGGAGATAAAAATAGGGTCTGGAAGAGCAAGCTACATTTCAGTTAGAGCTGCTTGTAGTGTTGCTAGAGAGGAAAATCAGAACCTCTGCTTGACTGCAGAAAGATTTCTCAGACTTTGAAGTTGTTGCACATTGTTCTACTGTGCAGAGACACCTGCACAAATATGGCCTTCATGGAATAGAAGAATAAAACCTCTCCTGTTTCCTCATCAAAAAAATTCAGCCTAAGAAGTGTGCATAAAAAAATCTAAACAAGCCTGCATTTAGGAAACAAGTACTGTCGACCAATAAGGTTAAAATAGAACTCTTTGGCCAAATTGATCAAAGGTATGTGTGGAGAAAAAATTTCAGGAAATGAACATCTCGCCAGCCATTAAGCATGGAGGTGAATCAATCATGTTGTGGGGTTGTGTTGCAGTCAATGGCATGAGAACCATTTCTCTGATAAGGGGAACAAGGAAATCAATGAAATTTCAACAAATTCTTGATGCATATATAACACCATCTGTGAAAAAAAACCTGATGTTGAAAAGAGGATGGATTTGAGAAATGGATAGTGATCCTAAACGCACATCAAAATCCATACTAGACTACCTAAAAAGTCTGAAGCTGAAGATTTCACAATGGCCCTCAAAGTCCCCTGATTTCAACTTCATTGAAAATCTGTGGTAAGACCTCAAAATAGCAGTGCATGCAAGGTGACCCATCAATCTCACAGAAATAGAAGAATTTTTTAATTAAGAATCGATGAAAATCCCTCAAACAAGAATTGAAAGATTCTTGTCTGGCTACAAAAAGTGTTTACAAGCTGTGATACTTTCAATAGGGGGTGCTATTAGATGAAAATATATATTTTTTTTTGTTTAAAATATAAATGAAATGTGTCATCTTTTACTTTAGGTCTTATAGAGAGAATTTCTTCTTCAATTTGCTTAACTGTTCACAACAATAGTAATTTTGATGCGGTGTGCCCAAACTTTTACATGCCATTGCATACCCTATCTGTTGTTAGTCCTAATCATTTTAGATACAATTTTAAGACTATATTGACCTACTTAAATCATGGCAATTCTACATTAGCTTTAGTCCTTTTTTGTATACACTAACTTTGGAGATGCAAAATGACTCTGTTTTACAAACTGTGCTCCCCTGGGAATCTCATTTGTGATGACTCAGGTACTGACCACCACTGTAAAAGATATGGTAATTTGTTAAATATCACAACTGCAGGGCATTATGGGGAGGCCCACACGTCAAAGCAATATGCAGTTAGCCTGCTTTCTGATGCTTCAGGGGTGTGGGGATTGATGATGGGTTTATTTTGGGGATCGCAACTCAAATCTCAAAAAGTTCAAATTTGTGTGAAATCAGGAATATCAGGAAATTCTATAGATGCTAAATATTGTCTCGTGGCACTTTGAATTTGCTTTGGAGATGAAGAGCTTCATGATCTGAATTACCAATTTTGGTTGCTATAAAACATAGTGGAGTTGAAGATCAATTTAACAATAAATACCTAAATCCAGATTAATAGTTAAAATGTAAATTGTGTTTTCAGGCGTTCAGAAGTGTAATACCAATCTCTTGCCTGCAGCCTGACTAATTGAATTGCTATCGATAATGTGCCACCTAAACAGACATCTTTGCAGTGAGACATGGGGTTATTGTAAATGACCTGTCACTAGAGACATTGGCAGGGTCCATATTAAAACCGAGGGATCCTGTTTCCTGCACTGCTGGAGCAAAACTCTGCCTTTGATACGGAAGAAACTTAAGCCGTGTGCCTCTGGTGCCCAGTTAATTTACTTACCGGCAAACATTAATTGAGTCCAATCAATACTGTCAGTTATGAAGTAAAGGGAATTTTGCCGAATATTAATTACTGAATGTTATGGATATTTGGAGCTGCCAGCAGAGACTTTAATTATCAATGATGGAAAGAAAATTGTTTTAAGTATTTCATATTCCTATTACTTTCCGACTACTTCATACATTAAACACATTACATTTATTCAAATTAAATAACATGTGGGTCGTAATTAGGCCTACATATAACATCATAAATCATACTCAGCTCTTGAAGGCTTTGCAATTTATAATCCAGTGTTCATACCATTGTTACATATACAGTATTGGTGGTTTTAATTTGATATAAAAAGAAAAAAATAGATACCTTTTTAAGTGAATTTTGACATTTTTATTTTTGTGTCTTTTTTAATTTATTTTTTAATTAAAAACCTGTATTACAGATATTATTATAGATATAGATATTATAGGTATATATAGTTTTTGTTATGCTTTTTTTTTTACTATATAAGGGCTTATTTAGCTGATAGAAGGTTCTGCTTTCATTATCTAAAGCTTAGAGCCTTGTAAGAAGCAGACCTTGGCATTTAAGAATAGGGGACTCAAGAATAGGGGACTCCATAGCAAATATCAAACTAGTGACATCATTGCATTAAGAGGTTTTCTACCCAGCCCTGGGGTTTGATTTCCATTCTTAAGCCCATTTTACGACTCTTTTCACACAGTCCTGGTTTTGTCTTAAAGGGAATCTGTCACCCCTTTTTTGAGATATCATATAATGATATCATTCAATTGTGTGTCACATAAGGATTCTCTTAGTACTTTTGCTTCCCCCTGACCCCCGCACCTTTCATGCATAAATATCTTTTTTATATCGGTTCAGATGTATGTAAACTACTGCTGTCCGGTCGGCAGGGCTTATTCACCTGCTCCCCCCTCCCTGTCTTGCTCTACGCATTTCTTCTTGTATAGAGAAAGACAGGGAGGGGGGAGCAGTTGAATAAGCCCCGCCCATCAACCGGACCGTGGCAGTTTACATACATCTGAACCAATATAAAAAAAGGTATTTATGCATGAAAGATGCAGGGTCAGGGGGAAGCAAAAGTACTAAGAGAATCCTTATGTGACACAAAATTGAATGATATCATTATATGATATCTCAAAAAAGGGGTGACAGATTCCCTTTAAAGATATTGATGTAAAATACTGACCAAATACTGAACATGTGATTGTGGCCTAATCCACACAATGCATTTTTGCCACGCTGTTTCCATGCATTTTTGACTTTTGCATTTTACTGTACTAGCAAAGGGATTGAGATTTCTGAAATCTCATGCACAAGTGAATAGGGAACAAACGCCATTAAAAATACATCAATAATGCACCCAAAAATGTGACAAAAATGCACACCAATTACTGACAGCGCCATTTAACCTATGCATGGCTTTATGTCATTCCAAGCTCTCATCGACGCACCTGTAATGTGATCGCACGGCACCGATGGGTTGTCATGAAAGCGGGATGGGTTGCCACAACAGCTGGAGGTCTGCTGCATATCTCCATGCTTATCACAACGATTCTCCTGTGAAAGCCTTTCATAGGAGATCAATATTTTCATTAAGTATAGCACAAGTCATCAGACGATCAAAGCTTTAAGTCCCCAAATGGGACTATTAAGTACAGTAAAAAGTAAAAAAAAAACGTTTTTTAAAATATTGAAAAAAAACCCCACAAAAAATCAAAACATCCTCTTTTTGACCCATTATAAATACAAACTTAAAAAGACACAAATTTGGTATTGCTACATTTGTAAAAGTCAGATATGTCAAAATATAATATTACATTAATCTGCTCAATGAATTACGTAACGAAAAAAATCTCAAAATGTCAGAATTATGCTTTTTTTTGAGCTGCAACAACATTTTAATAAAATGTATTAATAGGTGATTAAAGCATAGTATCTACCCCAAAACAGTATCAGTAACAATATCAGATCAGGGAGCAAAGTCATTTTATAGACCCTTTATTCGAAAGTTGAAAGCGTTATGAGTCTGGAAAATGGCGACATGAGCAAAGTTGTTTATTTTTTTAAACAATCTTCTGAATTTTTTTTTCACCGCTTAAATAAAAAAAATGTACACATGTTTAGTATATGTGTAGCATATTGACCTGGAGAATTATATTGTCAGGTCAGTTTTAACGTTTACTGAACAAAAAGTATGTGAAATTGCACTTTTTTTGCAATTTGACACAGTTGTATTCGTTTTACCTTTTCCTGTGTATCACATGATAAAATGAATGATGTCATTCAAAAGTTACCTCATTCCACAAAAACAAACCCTCATATGATTGTGTGAATGGAAAAATAATGACATTATGGCTCTAGGGGGAAAAGAAAAGAAAAATAAAATAAAAAAAACAATTAAAAAAATCATCACAGGTGAAGTGGTTAACAATTCTATTTATTATGCATTAGGGTTTAGAGAAAACTTGGAGCTTAATAAATATATTTTACTAGCAAATTGATTTGTACTGTATAAATTTGATAATTCAAACTTCTTGGCCAAACTGGAAATTAGGCAGATTTTTTTTATTTATTTATTTTTTTTTATTTTTAGTCATGGATAGCCAACATTTTTTTTATATTGTAAAACCTTAATAAACTACCATTTATAAGTAATAAATGTATAGTTTATAGCAGTGATGCACTTACTATGGCCTGAAAAATTCAATTGCAATAATAATAATAATTATAATCAGCTTCATAAAACTGATCAATGCATCAAACATTTCTTTAGAGCAAAAAATGTCTCTACTTTTTATGACTTTCCAGGAATTTACAGACAGTTGTTACCCCAGCAATGGATGCGGAATAAACTATGAAAAATTTCAGAATCCAATTTGAGAACAAAAGCATGACTTTTGTTTTGCCCTTGATATTTGCTGATCTTAGAGATTCTTGGCAACAGAACTCCTTTGATCAGTTGGGGAGCTTTAAGCTGAAAACACTTTGATTAAACCAATGATACTATATCTGTCTGTGGGGAGGTTGAACTGACGGACAGGTCTGCCTGGGAGAGAGGCAGAGAGATAGCGCAGTATAGGCTGAGATACAGAGAAAGGGGTGTCATGTGGTAGTTTGACCATTAGAGGGCAGTGGGGAGTGTAGGAGAAAGTGACTGTGTAACTGCCATGGGTCGAGGTAACTGCCATTGGTCAAGGTAACTGTCAGGTGATAGTGGGTGGAGTTACCAGGACTGGGAGTATAAAGGCTGAGGGAAGGTTCTGGAAGGTCCAGTCAGCCAGGGGAGCTCACTAGAGAGGAAGATCTGCCATAGAGAGAAAGATGGTAAAAGCCTTCAGAGAGTAACTGACAGTGGAGACGGTCACGTGGGGTGACCCAAAAGGACAGTAGCCACAGACAGAGACGGTCTGGGGGTACCAAGTGGACGGTGTACTTTGAAGTGTGAAATGCTGTGGTGGAAGTGCCTAGGGCAACCACGGTGGGAAGAGCCACAAAGGATGCCACGACGGTGAAACTAAGAAGTGAAGGTACCCGGGTCTGTGAGCAAAAGAACAGTGAAATTCCTGTGATGAAGTGCTGTGGTCGTCAGAGAGGCGGCCAATAAAAACGGACCTGTTGAATATAACTCCTGTCTCTGTCTCATGTCTGTCGGCAGCAAGAAGTGGGTCACCTCCCATTCCTGTTGGATCAGCACCCCCCTCGCCTATCCTACATGTCAACTACTTGTTAACGCCATGTTCACATAACATTTCCATTGGTTTATCTTTTTAGACAGTACAGACATCATGCAGTTATTCCATGGAGTCCAAATAATTTACACTTTTGCATTATATAATGTACGAACAATGTAATGTAATTGATTTTAACCCCTTCACTACCAAGGGTGGTTTGCAAGTTAACTCCCGGGCCAATTTTTACAATTCTGACCACAGTACCTTTATGAGGTCATAACTCTGGAACGCTTCCATGGATCCCGGTGATTCTGATGTTGTTTTCTCGTGACATATTGTACTTCATGTTAGTGATAAAATTGCATTCAAATAACTTGCGCTTATTTGTGAAAAAAATGGAAATTTGGCGAAAATTTTGAAAATTTCGCAATTTTCCAACTTTGAATTTTTATACCCTTAAATCACAGTGATACAGAACACAAAAAACTTAATACATAACATTTCCCACATGTTTACTTTACATCAGCACAATTTTGGAACCAAAATTTTTTTTTGTTAGGAAGTTATGAGGGTTAAAAATTGACCAGCGATTTCTCATTTTTCCAACACCATTTTATTTTTAGGGACCACATCACATTTGAAGCCACTTTGAGGGGTCTATATGATAGAAAATACCCAAAAGTGACAACATTCTAAAAACTGCACCCCTTAAGGTGCTTAAAATCACATTCAAGAAGTTTATTAACACTTTAGGTGCGTCACAGGAATTTTTTGAATATTAAAAAAAAATGAACATTTAACTCTTTTTCACAAAAAAAATACTTCAGGTTCAATTTTCTTTATTTTACCAAGGGTAACAGGAGAAATTGGACTGCAAAAGTTATTGTGCAATTTGTCCTGAGTATGCTGATACCTGATATGTGGGGGGGAACCACTGTTTCGGCGCATGGCAGACCTCAGTAGGGAAGGAGCGCCGTTTGACTTTTTCAATGCAAAATTGGCTGGAATTCAGATCGGACACCATGTCGCGTTTGGAGAGCCCCTGATGTACCTAAACAGTGGAAACCCCCCCAAGTGACCCCATTTTGGAAACTAGACCCCCCAAGGAACTTATCTAGATATGTTATGAGAACTTTGAACCCACAAGGGCTTCACAGAAGTTTATAACGTACAGCGGTACAATTAAAAAATCATATTTTTTCCACAAAAATGATCTTTTCACCTTCAATTCTTATTTTTCCAAAAGTAACAGGACCCTAAAAGTTATTGTGCAATTTGTCCTGAGTGCGCTCATACCCCACATGTGGGTGTAAACCACTATTTGGGCGCATGGCAGAGCTCGGAAGGGAAGCAGCGCCATTTGACGTTTTTGGCTGAAATTGAGATCGGACACCATGTCGCGTTAGGAAAGCCCCTGATGTATCAAAACAGTAGAAACCCCCCACAAATGACACCATTTTGGAAACTAGACCCCCCAAGGAACTTATCTAGATGTGTGGTGAGCACTTTGAACCCCCCAGTGCTTCACTGAAGTTTATAACGTCCGGGCGTGAAAATAAAAAAATCGTATTTTTTCCACAAACATCATCTTTTAGTCCCCTTTTTTTTATTTTCCCAAGGGTAACAGGAGAAATTGGACCCCAAAAATTGTTGTCCAATTTGTCCTGAGTACGCTGACACCCCATATGTGGGAGAAAACTACTGTATGGGGACACGTCGGGGCTCGGAAGGGAAGTAGTGACGTTTTGGAATTCAGACTTTGATGGAATGGTCTGCGGGTGTCATGTTGCCTTTGGAGAGCCCCTAATGTACCTAAACAGTGGAAACCCCCACAAATGACCCCATTTTGGAAACTAGACCCCCTGAGGAACTTATCTAGATGTGTGGTGAGCACTTTGAACCCCCAAGGGCTTCACAGAAGTTTATAATGCCCAGGCATGAAAATAAAAAAATCGTATTTTTTCCACAAACATGATCAATTAGTCTCCAATTTTTTTATTTTCCCAAGGGTAACAGGAGAAATTGGACCACAAAAGTTGTTGTACAATTTGTCCTGAGTACGCTGATACCTCATATGTGGGAGAAAACTACTGTATGGGCACACGTCGGGGCTCGGAAGGGAAGTAGTGACGTTTTGGAATGCAGACTTTGATGGCATGGTCTGCGGGTGTCATGTTGCTTTTGGAGAGCCCCTGATGTACCTAAACAGTGGAAACCCCCCACAAGTGACCCCATTTTGGAAACTAGACCCCCTAATGAACTTATCTAGATGTGTGGTGAGCACTTTGAACCCCCCAGTGCTTCCCAAAAGTTTATAACGACCGGGCGTGAAAATAAAAATATCGTATTTTTTCAACAAACATCATCTTTTAGTCCCCATTTTTTTTATTTTACCAAGGGTAACAGGAGAAATTGGACCCCAAAAGTTGTTGTACAATTTGTCCTGAGTACGCTGATAGCTCATATGTGGGAGAAAACTACTGTATGGGCACACGTCGGGGCTCGGAAGGGAAGTAGTGACGTTTTGGAATTCAGACTTTGATTGATTGGTCTGCGGGTGTCATGTGCGTTTGGAGAGCCCCTGATGTACCTAAACTATTGAAACTCTCCACAAGTGACCCCATTTTGGAAACTAGACCCCCCACGGAACTTATCTAGATGTGTGGAGAGCACTTTGAACCCCCAAGTGCTTCACAGAAGTTTATAACGCCTGGGCGTGAAAATAAAAAAAACATTTTTTTCCGCAAAATTATATTTTTGCCCCCAATTTTTTATTTTCCTAAGGGTAACAGGAGAAATTGGACCCCAAAAGTTGTTTTGTAGTTTGTCCTGAGTAGGCTGATACCCTACATGTGGGGGTAAAACACTGTTTGGGCGCATGGCAGAGCTTGGAAGGGAAGGAGCACCATTTGACTTTTTCAACGCAGAATTGGCTGGAATTGAGATCAGATGTCATGTTGCCTTTGGAGAGCACCTGATGTGCCCAAACAGTGGAAACCCCCCAATTATAACTCCAACCCTAACCCCAACACACCCCTAACCCTAATCTGAGCCCTAGCCCTAGTCCTAACCCTAGCCCTAACCCTAGCCCTTACCCTAACCCTAGCCCTAACCCTAACCCTTGCCCTAACCCTAACCCTAGCCCTAACCATACCCTAACCCTAACCCTAGCGGGAAAATTGAAATAAATACATTTTCTTTTAGTTTTATTATTTTTCCCTAACTAAGGGGGTGATAATGGGGGGTTTGATTTACTATTTATGGCGGTTTTTATGTTTGGCAGCTGTCAGACGCTAAAAGACGCTTTTTATTGTAAAAATAGTTTTTGCATCACCACATATTGTGAGCTATAATTTTTCCGTATTTTGACCCACTGAGTCATGTGAGGTCTTATTTTTTGCGGGATGAGTTGACGTTTTCATTGGCACCATTTTCGGGCACGTGACATGTTTTGATCGCTTTTTATTCTGATTTTTGGGACGCAGAATGAACAAAACCCAGCGTTTCATGAATTTCTTTTGGGGGGGTGCGTTTACACCGTTCCGCGTGCGGTAAAATTGATAAAGCGGTTTTATTCTTCGGGTCAGTACGGTTACAGCGACACCTCATTTAGGTCGTTTTTTTATGTTTTGTCGGTTTTTTGCAATGAAAACAATTTTATATAAAAAATTATTATTTTTGTATCGCTTTATTCTGCAAGCTATAACTTTTTTATTTTTTTGCAGATGATGCTGTATGGTGGCTCGTTTTTTGCGGGACAAGATGACATTTTCAGTGGTATCATGGATATTTATATGCGTCTTTTTGATCGCGCGTTATTGCTCTTTTTGTTCGGTGGTATGATAATAAATCATTATTTTTTGCTTCGTTTTTTATTTTTATTTTTTAAGGGGTTCACTAAAGGGGATAACTAATGGGACAGTTTTATAGGGCGGGTCGCTACGGACGCGGCGATACCAAATATGTGTACTTTTATTGTTTTTGGGTTTTTTTATTTTGAAAAAATGGATTTATTGGGGAATTTTTTTTTTTTTTTTTACTAATTTATTTAGCGATTTTTTTTTAAATTATTTTTAACACTTTTTTTTTTTTTTTTACTTTATTACCTTGTCCCAGGTGGGACATCACTGTCCTGTGACAGATCACTGATCTGTCACATCACAGATCACTGTGACAGATCAGCGATCTGTCACAGGCATTGAAGCAGACTTCCTCATGCCTGCGCTTTGCAGGCAGTGAGGAAGTCAGCTCCCTGCAGGCCCCCGAAGGCCCCCATCGCCATCTTGGATCCGGGGGCCTTTAGGGAAAGAGCCTCCCGCAGCAGCGCTGCACATTGCGCTGCCGTGGGGGGCTCAGGGAAGCACGGAGGGAGCCCCCCTCCCTGCTGATGTTTCCCTTTAACCCCCGGTACACCGCGATCGCGTTTGATCGCGGTGTACAAGGGGTTAACATGTCGGGGGCGGTCCATGACCGCCCCTGACACATTGTGCCGGGTGTCAGCTGTGATAATCAGCTGACACCCGGCCGCGATCAGCGGCGCTCACCACGTGGGCGCCGCTGATCGCTGGGACGTAATATTCCGTCCATGGTAGTTAGGTCCAGGGTCACATGGACGGAATATTACGTCCATTGTAGGTAAGGGGTTAATAGACTTTCTATTTAAGGAGAAGCCTCATTGATATCAAAATGCCACATAATTCCCACTTAGCCCAATGCCCAATTTTTTGGATGAATAACTAATGAACATCCAACCACTTAAGCAAGGAACGATTCCTATGAATTTTTTCATATCAAGTAAGGAGAGCTGTTAAGTCCATTTAATAAGCATTATGTGAGTATTATAAAATATTTTGCAAATGGCACAAACTGTCATATAATCAATATACAGCAGGCTAAATAAGTGTTGAACACGTCACCGATTTTCTAAGTAAATATATTGCTAAAGGTGCTATTGGCATGAACTTCTCACCAGAAGTCAGTAACAACCCATCCAATCAACACAGTCAGAGATATCAAACCATAGATGTCCATAAATTAAGTTAATAATAATCAGAAATGGCACAGGTAAAATCTATCCAAACTTAGAAAGTAATCCTGCCACCAAAAATAATAGCAGCCGGTTCAACTGATGGATTATAAAAAGGTGTCTCATTATTAAAGTGCCACAGAAGGAAAATCTCTTAATGGGTAAAAAAGTGAGCTGTCTCAAGACCTTTGCAGTCTTACTGTTGCAAAACATGCTGATGGCATTGGCTACAGAACAATTTCTAAACTACTTAAGGTTCCAGTGAGCAATCCGGAAGTGTAAAGAACATAACTTCACAGTAATGGGGTCACATCCAGGTGTCCCTGCAAGGTTTCAGAATGTGGAATGAAAAGAGTTATCAGAAGAGTTATCCTTGAGGCAATGACCACCTGGAAGACCTGGCATCAGGTTGCAATTGTTACAAAGAAAACTTTAAGTAAAACACTTAACCTCCATGGCCTGTATGCATGCTCACCACTCAAGTCTCCATTGCTGAACAAAAAGCATGTTCAAGCGCATTTAAAGTTTGCTCATCAACATGTAGACAAGCTTGTGAAATACTGGGAGAATAGAATATAGTCTGTTCAGATGAGACCAACTCTTTTGATGCCATAATGCACACCATGTTTCAAGGCCAAAAGGCACTTCATATCACCCTAAAAACAAATGCCATCAGTGAAGTTTGGTGTTGGGAACATCATGGTGTGGGACTGTTTTTCAGCATACGACACTGGCAAACTGTAAGTAATTGAAGGATAGATAAATTAACAAACGTACTAAGATATTCTAGATAAAAATCTACTGCCGTCTACCAGGATGATGAAGATGAAATGATGGTGAATATTTCAGCCAAGCGATGAATAAAAAATTTATAGAAGGAACTAAGGCTCAGAGTCCATAGATGAAACCCACAGAACCTTCAGGATTTGAACAGTGTTTGTGTGGAAGAATGGGCCAAAATCACACCTCAGCAATGCTTGCAGCTAGTTTCTTCATGCAGAAGGTGTCTTGAAGCTGTCATCACCAGCAAAGGTTTTTGTTGTAATCTAATATATAAAGCTCAATGTGTGTATGTATGTATGTATGTATGTATGTGTGTATGTATGTATGTGTGTGTGTGTGTGTATGTCCGGGATTGGCATCCGCACCGTCGCAGCTACAGCCACAAAACTTGGCAGAGTCACACGTCTGGACAACGAGAGCATCCTAAGCTATGTTGTGAGGTGAAATTTTAACACCGCATATTCCAATTCACCAAACAATTTTGCCCCTATCTACATAATGGGGAAAAAGTGTGTGCGTGTCAAGCCCCGCCCCTCATTATGATGTCATAATGCCCATATCTACATAATGGGGAAAAAGTGTGTGCGTATTAAGCCCATCATTATGATGGCACAATGGTTGCCATGGCGGCGATGATTCATCATAGGTTGCAAGCCCCGCCGCTCATTATGATGTCATAGTGGTTGACTATGGAATGGAGGATGTGTGATGGGTATATGGGCACTGGACTATGGGATGGAGGCTATGTATGATGGATATATGGGCATGAAACTATGGGATGGCGGATATGTATGATGGTTATATGGGCACTCTACTATGGGATGGAGGATGTGTGATGGGTATATGGGCATTCTACTATGGGATGTAGGATATCTATGACGGGTATATGGGCACGGGACTATGGGATGGCGGATATGTATGATGGGTATATGGGCATGGGACTATGAGATGGAGGATGTGTGATGGATATATGGGCATGGGCCTATGGGATGGAGGATGTGTGATGGGTAAATGGGCACTGGACTATGGGATGGTGGATATGTATGATGGGTATATGGGCATGGGACTATGAGATGAAAGATGTGTGATGGGTATATGGGCACTTGACTATGGGATGGCAAATATGTATGATGGGTATATGGGCATGGGACTATGAGATGGAGGATGTATGATGGGTATATGGGCACTCGACTATGGGATGGAGGATATGTATGATGGGTATATGGGCACGGGCCTATGGGATCGTGGATATGTATGATGGGTATATGGGAACGGGACTATGGGATGGAGGATAATTATAATTTGCTATAACTAACCACAGTTAGTTACTATGCTTGGGCAGTGCCGGGCTTTTCAACTAGTTATTAATTAAAGTGTGTTCAATACTTTTTCCCTGTGTCATTCACCATTATTACTCATAACTAGAGTTGAGCGATACCGTCCGATACTTCAAAGTATCGTATCGGATGGTATCGGCCGATCTTTAAAAAAAGTATCGGTATCGCCGATTCCGATACCGGAAGTCCCATTCAAGTCTATGGGACTTCCGGTATCGGAATAAGAAAAACCCTTTCCTGCCCTTGTACAGCCTCTCTGGGGTCTGTACGGGCCTTTCGGGGGGCTGTGCCGGCCTGCCAGGGGGTCTGTGCAGGCTCCGGTGGGCTGTGCCGGCCTGCCGGGGGGCTGTGCCGGCCTGCCGGGGGGCTGTGCAGGCTCCGGGGGGCTGTGCCGGCCTGCCGGGGGGCTGTGCCGGCCTGCCGGTGGTCTGTGCAGGCTCCGGGGGGCTGTGCCGGCCTGCCGGGGGGCTGTGCCGGCCTGCCGGTGGTCTGTGCAGGCTTCGGGGGTCTGTGCAGGCATCGTCCGATGGGACTACAAGTCCCATCGGGCGATGCCTGCTACCATGACAGTGATTGACACATTAGCCAATGATGGGACAGTAATAGTCCTATCATCCGGCTAATGTGTTGAATGTAAAAAAAAAAAAAAAAAAATTACATGCTACATACATACAACATGCATACTACATACATGCTACATTCATACTACATACTACATACATGCTACATACATGCTACATTCATACTACATAAATACATGCAACATACATACTACATATATACTACATACATACTACATATATACTACATGCATGCTACATACATACTGCATGCTACATACATACTACATGCTACATACATACTACATGCTACATACATACCACATATATACTACATACATACTACATACATACTACATGCATGCTACATGCATGCTACATGCTACATACATAACACATATATACTACATGCATGCTACATACATAGTACATGCTACATGCATGCTACATACATACTACATGCTACATACTACATATATACTACATGCATGCTACATACATACTACATGCTACATACTACATATATACTACATGCATGCTACATACATACTACATGCTACATACATACTACATATATACTACATGCATGCTACATACATACTACATGCTACATACATACTACGTATATACTACATGCATGCTACATACATACTACATGCTACATACATACCACATACATACTACATACATGCTACATGCTACATATATACTACATATATACTACATGCATGCTACATACATACTACATGCTACATACATACTACATATATACTACATACATACTACATACATACTACATGCTACATACATACTACATATATACTACATGCATGCTACATACATACTACATGCTACATACATACCACATACATACTACATACATGCTACATGCTACATATATACTACATATATACTACATGCATGCTACATACATACTACATGCTACATACATACTACATATATACTACATACATACTACATGCATGCTACATACATACTACATACATACTACATGCTACATACATACCACATACATACTACATACATACTACATGCTACATACATTCATACATATATACTACATGCATGCTACATACATACTACATATATACTACATGCATGCTACATACATACTGCATGCTACATGCATGCTACATACATACTACATACATACTACATGCTACATACATACCACATATATACTACATACATACAATACATTCATACAATACATACATAGACATACAGTACATATAACATAGAGTAACATACTTACCAATACTTGTCACATTGTTCCCCGAAGCCATTGTCTTTTCCGGAATAAATATTAACATAACAAACCACAAAAATACTCACCCACGATCCGAAGCAGTCCACGAGTGTGTCCCACGACGATCTTGGGTAGAGAACTGCAGCATCAGCTGATGCTGCCGTTCTCTACGGGCTGCAGGAATCCAATGACGGAAGGTAGGTATCCTTCCGCACTGTATTCCTCCGCCACTTAAAAAAAAAAAGTCCCTAGTCTCACTTTATGCCATTGCTGTGTGGGAAATTCAGCCCCCCGGCAGGCCGGTACAGACCCCCACAGGGTGCACATACCACCGGCAGGCCGGCACAGCCCCCCGGCAGGCCGGTACAGACCCCGGGCAGTCCACACAGCCCCCCGGCAGGCCGGCACAGCCCCCCGGCAGGCCGGCAGAGACCCCCGGAAGGCCCGAAATGACGGCGCATCATGATGCGCACACACCGCGCATCATGATGACGTCAGGCTGTCAATCAACTGAACTTCCGATTCCGATGCCGAATTCCGATATTGAAAAAATATCGGAAGTCGGTATCGGAATTCCGATACAGCAAGTATCGGCCGATACCCGATACTTGCGGTATCGGAATGCTCAACACTACTCATAACTTAATTTATGGACATCTATGGTGTGATTTCTTTACCTGTGAGGGTTGGATGGGCTGTTACCGATATCTGGTGAAAATTTCATGTCAATAGCATCTTTAGAAATATATTTAAATAGAAAATTGATGTTGTGTTTAATACTTATTTCTCCTGCTGTATGCTCCATAGTTCTCGTTCTGATTCAAACCATCTCACCACTTTTCTGTATTTGCTGCTCCCATATTGATACACAAAGAATGATTCGTTGAAAATGATGACTCAATAGTGGCAAATGTGACCCGATTTTGTCCGTAATTGGTTGAGTTTCACTTCTGGTGTGTAAAGACATTGCCAGGAAAAAGGAACCAGCGGAGACCAAATATGCATCAGAGCAAAGAGCTTCCGGAGATCAATGAGGGCAAATATTTTTTTTATGTTTAAAAACCAAAAAAACTGATTTTAAAAAGTATTTTTTGTCAGTTGAACCCCATTAATTACTGTGCAATCTTCCCTGTGAGCCAATCACATTTTATAATAGGCTTAAATAGCTAAATAAAAAGTGTCTGATCATATTCCTCCTTATTCTACATATTTTCAATACTAGGTAACTCATGCTTTTGCATTCAGTACAGAATTGTCATTATAAGTATTAGGCATTACATGTGATCACTTATTAGGTATCGCTGATCCATGCCAGCTGTTATATATTACATTCATTCAAGTCTTTAAAAAATCTGTAGTATAAGACTAGGATTATCCTCAAGGAGGACATAGCTGACAGCGAGCCATATGAATACTGCAGGGATAACCAACGGGTGGCCAGAGACCAGATGTTGCACTTCTAATCAAATTTCCTTGTCCTCAAGCATGTCTCATGGGATTCACTCACTTATTTGTTTAACACCTTAAGACCCATTTACCGCCTTAAGGACCAAAGGATTTTTTTTCTTATTGAAAAGGTTCTATTATCCATATTTGTATTTAATTATTTTTGAGGCTATGTAAATAATTGCAATTTAAATTGATTTAAATTTCATCAATACAGATGCAAAACAGTCAAGTCAACACAATGTTGAGCTTAGATGAATTTTCAGTAATACGGAAACAAAAAGTGAACAAAATATAAAAAAATCATCTGTATAATGCTCTATATGCATGAATGAAAATGAACCCTTATCCAAATCTTCCAGGCCATCAAGTCAGCATTAAAGTATTATTCCCATTAACTACTGAAAGAGAAGTACCACTCTATATGTGTCAGCCATTGATGAGGGAATACAAAAACGGTTAGGTGGTATGTGCTGCGCTGTTTACTTTATTAGGCAGAAGTGAATGGAGGCTACAGAAACAGTATAGTACAACCAGCTCAGCTGTCCTTGGATCCTTGGAATCTTGATCATCTCCCATTCACTGTAGATAGGTTCAATACTCCCCTCTCAGTCATGAATGGATGGGATTTGAACACCCCTTTAAGCTACATACCTCTCATTACATAAATACATAGATGGTAGTTAACAAGATCTCACAAATACATCCATGGAGACAAAAAAAAATCTGGAAACATAAGTTCACCATGGGTAAAAATAGCATAAAAAAAGACATTGTTAACATTTTCAGACACCTTTATTCACTATTGTCCTATAACTATTCTAAAGGAGAGGGTAATCATTATTGAAAGTGACATGATATTAGTTTTGACTTTGTGGAATACAGTCTAATATCACAGTTGGCAAGTACCATACTAAAGCCTTTCAAGAAGAGACAAGAGAATTGACTCAATGCCAGTGAAATCTGTCATTTTTTTTCAATTCGCTGACCCCAGTGATTTTGAACAATTTATCATTCGATTTGAGTCAATCGCAAAAAATGTCTGCAGTTGTTAGCACAGCCATCGTATAGTAATGTACATCACCATAATATAGCACAACTTATCATAGCCACTTTAAAAGCTGAGGTAGAGAATGCAGCAAAGCAACCATTTTGGGGTGAATCTGTTATTTGAGAGGCTATCATATCTCACAGCTTAACAATAGAAATAGGGAGAAAAGCAAAACAAAAAACCCTCTGAATATACTGAACTGATAATGCAAGTTACAGAACATCAATGAATAGTAGTTACCATGTGTTTACCCATAGACAAATATGCCAAGGTCACTTTTACATCACTAAGGCTGTTTTTGTGTTATAGAGCTCGAAAGAGTGCAAAGAAACCTAGGAGCATAATACATATTTTCTGAGGTCAAATAGAGTAGCTACAAGTTGTGGCAAATTTTTTGTGGAAAAAGTTGCTGAAGCTAGCAAATTTCAATTTAAAAAGATTTGAGCTCTATCTTCAAAGCGTATAAGCCATTGGATATGAATAACTCTTCAACCAACCCAAACCAGGATAGAACTTTGGTATCAAAGTACCATAGGATCCTCCTTCATTAAACCAAGTCTTGGTTCAGATGAGCGTATGTAAAATTGGCCATTTTTTAATCAAGAATAAAATGATTTTTCAACCGTATTATCATCGAAATGCAATCCACAGTGCAATCCATGTGTTTGTTTTTTACTTTTTTTTACATATGTTTGTTATCCATTTTGTACATTCCTATGTCATCAGTTTTTTAACAGAGGCTGGACAGACATCCGTCTGAGATGGTTTAGTGAATCCAGCATTGAGCAGAGGCTTGGACACGATGACCCTGGAGGTCCCTTCCAACTCTAAAATTCTATGATACTATAATCCATTTCATAAATAATAAAAGGTCAAATTAATTTTCCATCTTAATTGTAATGGATCCAGGAAAACGTGTGACATATAACCCACGTATCATCCATTTTTGGTGCACTCATTCACTTATAATGTGTGAGTCTGTTCTGTAATATACATCAAAGTAGTACATTCTGCAATTTTTTGCACACATACTATTGGTCCATTTGTAAAAAACTTCATATGAACTAGCAAATTGACTTTCTTTGGTCAGTGCGTTTTCAGTATGCTATCGGTTTTACATATGGGCAGGACATAGACTGATTATATATTCATCTGAACAGGCTCTTGGGATCTGAAAGAATTAATCAGCCCTAAAAGTCCAGAGGATGAGAATCCCATTTAGAGGTGATGTTGCAGCAAAGAGTCAATTTATTATGGGTTTCATTCACAATTAACAATTTTTTTTTTTTGTCGAGTGTACGAGATAAAAATTAAGATGAAATGAAAAGTCTATAAGCATATCTTCTGTATAATAAGTAGACCCTTAAAGTAATTTCCTTTTTTGCTTTTTTGGATAGAAGGAGCATAAACCAATGTTGTCTTCAATCTCCAAAATTGTTATCATGTCAATGTCATCGTCATCAACACTGTCTTTGTTATCGGGTAACGTTTTGAACAGGGCACCAAAGAATGATCCTTCTGCAACGAAAATGAAGATGTGAGCAATATTTTTGGTATGTGTAAGGCACAAGAGTCCTGTTTACTGCTTTGTATTTTGTTGGAACAGTATATTTGTTTCAAATACTGTAGCTACAGTATGTTCTGCACCCTGTTGAGCATCAAAGAAAAATCTCCTATAGAATATGAGTTTAGCTGCATTTAGCCAACATATTAGCTGTGGAAAGCTTTTTACCCAGAATTCTTACTCAGAATATTGAAGGATAAAGGGATAAAGAATTTCCATGTGAGCCGTAGATTACCTCTATATAGAGCATTTTATTTCACATGCTGAGTTGATCGCGGTTGTGACTTTTATGGCTAATATTCAGAGTGGCTATTTGTACGGTCAGTCACCTCAATTTATGTGCAGGCAGAAATGAATGTACATACTGTGTTATGTCTACATGAAATTCAGATTGAGAGTCAACAGAAGAAAAGTATAAAATCAAATGTATCATTCATTGCAGCTTAGCTGTGGGCAACAGATTCAGCTTGAATAGCAATGTACCATGTAACATAAAAGCCAATCTGATTCTTCATTCTCTTGCAAGCGTCATAAACTTAAATTTGCATAACTAAAAGTAACTATTGTGCAAATATAACCAAATGTATAACTTTGAATCATTTGAATTAGAAAAATGTGTTTGCATTCATCCAAAAATAGTGACACACTTGCCATCAGTTGTGTGTGGTATCGAAGTTCACATTCATTAACTTTAATGGAACTAAGTTGCAATACCAGATACAAATTCATGGACAGGGTCGTGTCTGCTTATAGGAGAATGCAGACCTGTGGTTTGTCAAGAAGAAGAAGTGTTGCTATTTCGAAAAGCATAGATATATAAATTGCATCTTCATTTTCTTGGATCCTTAGCTTCATTTATCTACAATGCTTCATTTTGGTAATGCAGATTTCAACCGATTTTTCCAACAATTAATGTCATTTTTAATCAGGCTATTCTGTGCAGAACACTAACCCAAGCTGATGATGTCACTGTCAGAGGTAACAGCTAACTGTTCTGAATGAGATGAGTGCCATTTAATTCATAATGTCCTAATGCACATTAAGAAATGCTAGGATGGTATACAAGTAAAATTTTAGCACCTTCAACAGGGCACTGTATTTCAGTTGGAATCGATGATCGTTTGTTCAGTCTGAGTTCAATCCAACAAAACAGCATATCACACCTATGTTAGTTTATAGGGCTGTACACATGTTCAATTTGCATGCCAAAGTTGAAACCTATATTCGGATAGCTCTTGCCATGCAAGTCAAAGAGTCTGATTTTCGCGTTTTCACAGAATGGAGTATGGTATATGGAGAAATCTTATTCTGTCTTATCCTCATCATAGAGAATCAGACTAAACTATGCTCAAACTTTGATGAAACCCTGACAAAATCTATGGCTGTCTGTGTTAGGCGCCGAGATTTTTCCGCTGCACGGGATAGATCCCAAGCCTTGTCTGTTGCTGTGGTCTCCCATTCATGCTCAGCTGCTAGGATGACTGCTCAGCAAAGTCTTCGGCCCCCCAGGTCCTTGCTCAGGCTCATTCTAATTGGTCCACAGGCAAGGTCCGCTCTGTCTGGATTTAAGTTGTATGTGTGCCTGGTATGTTGGTGGCTACTTTACCACCCTGTGTGCACGTATGCTGCCGATATCACTGTGAGTGTTTGTCTAGACAGGCAGTGTAGGGTGGGAACTCCCGCTTGAACTAAAGCTCAACCATGTGTCACAGCAGGCTCAACCACCAGCTTAGTCTTCCCTGGGGGCTTAAGTTATAGGGAGCCCAATTAGTATTTTATTTTCTATATGCCTGTGCAGTCTAACAGGGTATAGTCTTTTGTGCGTTGCTTCATAGTTCCTGCTCTGTGGTGTAACAGAGCTTGGTACATTGCTCTTTGTGCACATTGAGAGGCATTTAACTCAGTGTGCTTAAAATGTTTTCTCGCAGCCTTGCTCCGCCATTGTGCTAGCTGTGGTTTCTCATCACTGCATGGTGGACCCGGGGTTGCGAACTCACCTTATTATTATTTCTTATTTGATGCGTTCCACCAATCCTAACAGTCTGCACTTGTCCTTAGTGTAATGTATGTGGCTGTAAAATTTGACTATTAAATCAAATTTGCAAAAAAATGATTTTGGCCTCCACACCTTGTGAGGTAGATAGACACATTTAAATGTCTGGAGATTTTAGGGAAATTTCCTTTATATTTTTAAAAGAGCAATTATTCCCCAAAGAAATACAAAAACAGTACAGTTGCTTGTGATAGGTAAGCACAACATCTGACATTGATTCCAGATTTTATTATTGTAAAACTATTGTGCTGTCTAGCTCCTGCTTAATAGTAGTTTAAGAATGGAAAACAATGAGTAATTGCAACTCAAATGCAGCAGGTCAGATGCCAGCTACACTATATCACTGATCAATCACATTGAGTCTGGCACTGCTGCTGGCACCTCTCCTATCTCTTTCCCTTTATAAACACATTACTGTATGTAGTATTTGTTTAATGTGTTAGGGCTTTCTTTTCCTATCTCAAGCTGTGAGCTCTTCTAGCCTCTCACTAAAATAATCCTAAAAAGGCTGCTGCAATTTTCTGCAAGGAATAAAAAGGTGGCTGGCATAAACAGTGATTATCCCCTACCAAAGGGCCCACGGAAGGACAACCAGTTAATTTTCAGCAGTGTCATAGGTATCCATGACTTATAGATGTGTATTAGGAGCAAAGTTGACAAGCTAACTTCAAATTAAGGATCTGTAAGCCTATTATTACTGATCCAGTGGCTGACATAAAAACTAGAAGATTTTTTACTAAGATATATATATACTAGCTGAAGAGCCTGGTGCTGCCCAGGCATAGTAACTACCTGTGGTTAGTTATAACAAATTATAATTATCCTCCATCCCATAGTCTTGTGCCCATATACCCATCATACATATCCTGCATCCTATAGTCCTGTGCCCATATACCCATCATACATATCCACCATCCCATAGTCTCATGCCCATATACCCATCATACATATCCTCCATCCCATAGTCGAGTGTCCATATACCCATCACACATCCTTCATCTCATAGTCCTGTGCCCATATACCCATCATACATATCCTCCATCCCTTAGTCCAATGCCCATATACACATCACACATCCTCCATCCCATAGTCCCATGCTCATATACCCATTATGACATCATCATCGCCATGGCAACCGTTATGACATAAACAACCCCTTTGCAACCTATGATAAATCAGCGTCGCATGGCAACCATTGTGACATCATAATGAAGGGCGGGGCTTGATGCGCACACACTTTTTACCCATTATGTAGATAGGGGCAAATTTGTTTGGTAAATTGGAATGCGCGGGGTTACAATTTCACCTCACAACATAGCTTAGGACACTCTCGGGATCCAGACGTGTGACGGTGCCAAATTTTCTGGCTGTAGCTGCGACGGTGCGGATGCCTATCCCGGACACACACACACACACACATATACATACACACACATATACATACACACATTGAGCTATATATATATATATATATATATTGTTTTTGTTATGGAAATGTATGTAGAGTCTGGCAACTCGCTACCATGGCCTATTTTGCACTAGCCACTCCACCTATCTGTTGTCCAGGAATGCATTGGTGTTCACCCTTTAATCCCTGTACAGGGATTTAGCCTTCGCTGTAGAGTCCTTTTTGTTGCATCCATGGAGTAGCTGCAGAAGTGAGGCGAATATTACTTATTTATAATAAATACCGTATATGTAAATAATATGTCACATTTTGATTATATGTTCTCTGTGAAATATTTATTATTAACAGCTAATTATTAGTTCCAGATTACTGCAGCTGGAAAAGCAAAACTATAATTTCACTATGCAAATAGCATGTTGTCAGGTGTGCTATTGTAGCTGTCATATTTTTTCGGTCTAATGCAAAAGTGTTCAAAGTGATTATAAAGGGCATAGAAAAAGTTTTGACAAGCATTATTAGAATTCATCTGTACAAAACAAGAACAAAAAATAGAGAAAATACAACTTTATTGGTAAATGGTTTCTGACACAAAGGTGTGATTTGATCTCTATAACATAGTAATCATAACAATAACCAGATAATAAGCTAAACTCACTATCATATAAAATGTATGACCTATACATGCACAAACAGTTAAAGACTGGGCCATTTACCCCCGATCAGGCACATTTTCGGATTCTTTCATACATGCAGTTTAAAGAGCGTTAAAAAATGTTTCTTGTTCGGATACACAAGTAGTTTTTACATTTTGTTTTACTTTTACAGCTTCATTTTTATGTCATTCCTATTCCCTTTTTTTTCTGATATTGGGGAATATTGGTGAGAAAATAAGGGAAATGAGTGTCCAGTTTTCTTATTTTTTTAATTATTTATATTTTTATGAATAACTCTAAAAATGTGTTTCCCATTCTGCAATAAATACTTTTATATTTTGGATCTTTTCTTTTTGCTTTCTTTTTTTTTTACAGGGGCGCTTCTAGTAACAGTGATTTGGATTGACAGTGGCATTTTTTTCTTTATTTATTTTTTATCTGTTTTTTTTTTATTTATTTTATTTTACACAATGTGCCCACATAAGTTCATAAAGGATCTTCAGGGTACATTTAAATATTGATCTTTTTTAAAAAAAATTCATCTTATTTGTATTGTTTTTTAACCTCAGTTACAAGGGAAATGCAGCCTCATGGTTGAACATCAGATCTGTTTGGGTCTCTTGTAACCCAGTAGCTACTGCTTCCACAATACACACAGCGATTACATGATCGATGTGTATGGAGGAGGACGCGCCATCAAACGCTTCTTATTACTGTGCAACCAACGCTTCTCTATGGGAAGATGTGTATACAGCAATGGATAAGGCACAGATGGTAATACTGTATATCATCTGTGCGTCAGCAGCTACGCGATCAAGTGTACCTGTACTCCTATACAGTCATATGTACTAACATCAATGCAGAGTAGGAAATGGAGGAAGTAGGAAGTAAGTTAATTGCAAACTTGCTTATTTTCATGTTGTCTAAGTAAAACAATGTAATAACCTTGGAATATCTCCTTAAGAAGCTGAATCCACGCATCACTTGGTGAGGCAACACAGACCCCAGCATATATAATGATAAACTGCATGTTGCAATAATGATACATTTCATGAAAGTGTGTTGTGATAATTTTTTTTACTATTTTTGTAGGTTTGTCTTTTGAATATGTTTTATATAGTATAACATCTTCACTCATTGTTAAAATCTACACATCTCTTTATATTTTGGCCAGATTCATGCTTTTTCTAGGCAGTTGTTACAAATGCTTAGGCTATGTGCCCATGTTGCGTTTGTTTAGCATTTCCGCCGCATTTTTGCGGCTGCAGAAACGCTAAAAAAACTTCAAAAACGAATCCCAATGCAATCCTATGGGATTCCGCAGTTGGTGTGCTAATGCTGCGGATTTTACCACTGCGGAATCGCATAGCGGTAAAATCCGCAGCTTGTACATTATTTCTGCTGAATCACGGTGATTCCGCCACTGTAGGATTGCACTGAAACGCTCACTTTACGTATGTGGCTATGCCCAACATGCGTAAAGTGAGCGCTTCATGTGGGGATGGTACCCAGGGTCTGGAGGAGAGAAGACTCTCCTCCATGCCCTGGGTACCATATCCCTGTAAAAAATAGAATGAAAATGAAAAATAGACCTCTGACGGCCCCCGGAGTCCTCACGGTTGTCATTGGCGCTGGCGTCAACTCCCGTTCCCAGGGATGCATTGCGTGAATTACCTCTGATGATGTAGCGGTCTCGCGAGACTGCTACATCATCAGAGGTCATTGTCGCAAAGCATCCCTGGGAATGGAACGTACTTGGAGTGCTGTGGAGGAGATTGGGGGCCGTCAGAAGGAGAGATTAACCATATTCTTTTTTACTATTTTTAATATTCTATCTTTTACTATTGATGTGCATAGGCAGCATCAATAGTAAAAAGTTGGTCACACTTGTCAAGCACTATGCTTGACAAGTGTGACCAACCTGTCAATCACTTTTCCAAGCTACAAATCGCTTGGAAAAGCCCTAGCATTCTGCAAGCTAAAAACGCTTGCAAAACGCTAGCGTTTTTGCGGGAAAATGCATGCGAATTCTGGACATTTCTGCAACATGGGAACAAAATAAAATTTATAATAATAATAAACATTTTTTTGCCGACATATTCCGCAGCACTTTACATTTCAGAGGGGATTTGTACAGACAATAGACATTACAACATAACAATAATCACATAGATTATAGCAAATACCAAGAGGAATGAGGGCCCTGCTCTCAAGCTTACAGTCTATGAGGAAAGAGGTAGACAAGAAAGGTGGGTGGTAACAATTGCCCTGATTGTATGGACCAGCCATAATGTTAAGTGTGTAACAGTGCAGACACAGAGGGCTAATGGATGCATAAAGCATGTGGGAACATGATGCGGGGAACCTGGTTATGGTAAAACTTTTGGCTGTGCCACACAGGGATAGATTAGGTTAATGTGTTGAGGTAATAGGCCAGTCTGAATAAATGCATTTTCAGGGCACGCTTAAAATTGTGGGGATTGGGGACTAATCGTATTGATCTGGGAAGTGCATTCCAAAGAATTGGCACAGCACGTGTAAAGTCTTGGAGACGGGAGTGGGAGGTTCTGATTATTGAGGATGCTAACCTCAGGTCATCGGCAGAACGGAGGGCGCGGGTAGGGTCGTATACTGAAACAAGGGAGGAGATGTAGGGTGGTGCTGAGCCATGGAGGGCTTTGTGGGTGAGGGTAGCCTTATACAGTAATATATATCATGGTGGTGAACATTTTGAGAGTAAAAAGAAATCTTAGGTTTGTGTAATATTCTTGATATATTGAACAAGGTCAGTAGGATAACTATTGCACTTCTATTAGATGTTCCATGCTGCTTTAAAAAAATAAGTAATTTTGGGCAAATTATCAACTTTTATTTATTTAGAATTTGTTAAAAATTTTCAGGCAGAAAATTTACACTGCCCTACAATACAGTAGCACCAAATTCTACAGGGAAATGTCCTCCACCTGCCCATTGTAAAATGATCCATGACCTTTTGTGCTGCTGGGGAATCTCCACTGAGCAGCAAAAAGTTATCCTAAAGTTGCACATAAAGCAATGAGTGCCTGGATGCCGACGACGAACAGTTGAGTAATGCAGACAAGTGGCTGCTTTGTCATGTTTATCATTGCCTAAGCAGAGCACAGCAGTCAACATGACTTTTTCATAGGCTGCTTCATTTGGCAAAGTCCACAATCATAATGATATATCTTTTTCTCATTATACCGAGAGCTTTGTCATCTTGGTTGCTGCCCATGCAAATCTCAGCACTGGATGGCAAATTCATATAGATTGATATGCTCTGCATATGCAGTGACCAAGATGACAGAGGCTACTAGGAATTATATACAGAAAGCAGAACAGCAGCAAAGGACAAAGTCTTCTTGGCTACTGGGCTTTGCATATAAATGCAGCCAGCAAACCAGAAGGACAAATATTACAATATTGGCAGGAAGCAAGGGGTTAATTATAAGCAATGCAGGACCTTCTCAGGGTCAAACATATTATGCATTTTACAAAATTGCATTCACGTGCTGCATAAAAAAGAATTTGCACATAAATTGACCTACATTTCTGATTTCAGAAGTTGACATTCTGTGGATTTATCATCAGTCCTGCAGGTGACTTTCTGTGATGATTTCATTTTACAGCATATTTATCCTTTACAATGCATTGAGGAGAATCCATAACGAATTTGCAGCAAAATCTTTAAGAAATCCTCAAGTAACATTATCATCAAGGATTTTTTTCTCTAAATTTACATCCATACTTTTACATTTCTCAAATATCAAGAAAAGTATCATAAATGGCTGACACATTTTAGCAAGGATATATAGCAGGAAAAGTTACTAAGATAGAACATGTTGACTTTACAATATAATATCCACAAACACACAGGGGAAAGAGTTTGAAAGTTTCACTTGAGCTGCTATATAAATATGTGAAACTATCCATTTTCTGTTGCACTATTCTAGTTAGCAAAAGGGGCTTTACTTATGTACTGTGACGTCATACATTGGAACGCTAGGAAAATGTTACTACTAGTGATGAGCAAGTATGCTCGTTACTTGAGTTTTCTGTGCATGCTCGGGTGTTCTCCGAGTATTTTGGGCATGCTCGGAGTTTTGTCGCCACAGCTGCATGATTTGCGGCTGCTAGACGGCCTGAATACATGTGGGGATTTCCTAATAAACAGGCAACCCCCACATGTATTCAGGCTGTCTAGCATCCGCAAATCATACAGCTGCAGAGACACAAACTAAATCTCTGAGCATGCCCAAAATACTCAGAGAACACCCGAGCATGCTCGGAATGCTCGAGTAACGAGCACACTCGGTCATCACTAGTTGCTACATGATATGCTCTTGCAACAATATGGTGTTTATACAAACACGGCACATTATTTTTTTCTGGATCAGTTACATCTTTACTCAAACTCGTCCCATTGACGTCCGCCTCTGTTGCCAGGTGCCAATGCAAGATGCACTGGTGATGAGGGAGACATCATGACCAATTTCACCGTCCAGCTAGAAATACTGTCATGGCTGGGACTTGTGACTGTGCCCAGCCAGACAGAATAGTTGTGTGCTGTCCAAGAGAAGTAATCAGCTCCCTAGTGCTGCACCACATCCTACTTAAATGCCGAGCTTACCACTGGAAGTTGCCAATTATTCCATGGGTTTTTCCTTGTTTACTGATGCTACTACTCATTTTCATATCTTAGTTTTGATGGATCATTACCCTGATCATGTTTGTGCTGTATTCCATCTTGATTCTGACCCTGGATTGCCTGTATAGACATATACACTCACTGGCCACGTTATTAGGTACACCATGCTAGTAAGGGGTTGGACCCCCTTTTGCCTTCAGAACTGCCTCAATTCTTCGTGGCAGAGATTCAACAAGGTGCTGGAAGCATTCCTCAGAGATTTTGGACCATATTGACATGATGGCATCACACAGTTGGCGCAGATTTGTCGGCTGCACATCCCTGATGCAAATCTCCCGTTCCACCACATCCCAAAGATGCTCTATTGGATTGAGATCTGGTGACTGAGGAGGCCATTTGAGTACAGTAAACTCATTGTCATGTTCAAGAAACCAATCTGAGATGATTCGAGCTTTATGACATGGCGCATTATCCTGCTGAAAGTAGCCATCAGATGTTGGGTACATTGTGGTCATAAAGGGATGGACATGGTCAGCAACAATACTCAGGTAGGCTGTGGCGTTGCAACGATGCTCAATTGGTACCAAGGGGCCCAAAGAGTGCCCAGAAAAAATTCCCCACACCATGACACCACCACCTCCAGCCTGAACCGCTGATACAAGGCAGGATGGATCCATGCTTTCATGTTGTTTACGCCAAATTCTGACCCTACCATCCGAATGTCGCAGCAGAAATCGAGACTCATCAGACCAGGCAACGTTTTTCCAATCTTCTACTGTCCAATTTCGAAGAGCTTGTGCAAATTGTAGCCTCAGTTTCCTGTTCTTAGCTGAGAGGAGTGGTACCCAGTGTGGTCTTCTGCTGCTGTAGCCCATCTGCCTCAAAGTTCGACGCACTGTGCGTTCAGAGATGCTCTTCTGCCTACCTTGGTTGTAACGGGTGGCAATTTGAGTCACTGTTGCCTTTCTATCAGCTCGAACCAGTCTGCCCATTCTCCTCTGACCTCTGGCATCAACATGGCATTTCCGGCCACAGAACTGCCGCTCACTGGATTTTTTTTCTTTTTCGGACCATTCTCTGTAAACCCTAGAGATGGTTGTGCGTGAAAATCCCAGTAGATCAGCAGTTTCTGAAATTCTCAGACCAGCCCTTCTGGCACCAACAATCATGCCACGTTCAAAGGCACTCAAATCACCTTTCTTCCCCATACTGATGCTCGGTTTGAACTGCAGGAGATTGTCTTGACCATGTCTACATGCCTAAATGCACTGAGTTGCCGCCATGTGATTGGCTGATTAGAAATTAAGTCTTAACACACAGTTGGACAGGTGTACCTAATAAAGTGGCCAGTGAGTGTAGGTACATTTGTGAACAAGAGTTGTGTAATATTTGTATGCAGGTAAAAAGTGGGGCCCCTAAAACTCAGTGTTACTGGTGGGCCCCCGACACCCCAGTCCGACACTGCTCTGAGACCTGGTAGACTTAGTGAATTGCACCAAGGCTGTTGAAGTAGGTTTTTTGAGCTGATGGCTTTTGACAAACTGAAAAGTCTCATGCATATAGAGTGAGAAGAATTATGGAATTTATTATTTTGGCATTTCCTTTAATATATTAATTTTGGTGAAATTAAATATCATTGTGGAGATAATGGTTTTATAATATCGGTAAGTGTTAAGATGTGACATCACTTTATTATCAGTTGAGATCTAACCTTTGAGGACCCTAATGAACTTGAGCAGGAGTGGACACCAGCAGGAGAAGGCCCCGTGCAAGACCACTTTATAGGCTTTTTGCAGTCAAAATTCTATATGACTGTGAGCTGGAAGTGGGTCCCCTCGCCTTCTGGGATCCTGTGCAGATGCACAGGTTGCATTATTATTATGTCCTCCACTGATCTTGAGAATGAAGAGGATGCAGAGCTGTAATCAGTGCAGGCACCTAAGTGGGGCAACACTGCAGTTCCCTTCATAACCAAGTAAAAGGGGACCAGTGTTTGGGGAAAAACAGTGAAGGTGATACAGTAATACATCATAGCTGTATTCTCTAATTGTAAAGATCAGTGAGGATCAAAGAGGCGGGTCACCTACTGATGAAAAAATTGATGATATATCCCTGTAATATACCATTACTATTCGAAAGTCTTGAGGTGGGTCCCTTACTCTTAAAGAATAATGATAAATCCTAGAGATGGGAAAACATATTAGATTTTATATCATAGGTAAAAAATAAAATAACATCTTAGAATTCAAAAAGTCATATTTCAAAAATCCATCTAAGAACTTAAAGAAACGTAGAATTATGTGACATCCTCACATTTAATGGACGCACCACTATTGTTTATATTACATTTATCACACTTATTCCAGTCCACTGATAGGTTTCGATTTTTTTTGTTCATAACGTTATGGCCTTTCTAGATGAATCTTGATGATAGAATGATAGAAGAACAATAGGTTTTAAGTAATTCTATTTTATTGTGTGATATGGGAGACTGGCAGGGAGAAAAAAATATTTTTCAAGCCACAATGTAAAATAACTACCTATCAATCTGCAACCCAAAATCCTTTCATTTGTACTACCTTAGCCTGCAGATCCAATTATCCTCCAACATTTGCTGCTCAACCATGCTGAGATTATTCACCAGCCCTCCAGTTAGACTATAATAAGAAGGTCTGTGGGCACATTTATACTCTGAGTAATAGGATATGGATGTTAGCATTGCAATAATCTTACATTGCTGTAAAATGCCTATCAATTATTTGTCCCAATTTTCATGCAGTATCACACAGTACAATTTTTTTTTATTTAAAATCTGCAATATATCTTGAGAACTTTATTGCTTGTCTGTGCATATCTCACAGTTTCATTACTGATCTGATTTATGCTACAATGGAAAGTATGAATTGTAAATGTGAGTGAAATAAATAACTAATAAGGTCATCAAGTTGTTTGACATTGTGTCCAAATTCCCTTGTGATAGTTGCTTTCAGGAAAACCATTTAGAGGAAAAATGTCTCTATTAATAAATCGGGTTTAGTTGCCTTTAAATGTGCAGTAGTAAACTATATGAGCTTAGCTCAGCATGCAGTACAATTGCTTTGTCTGCATTGACAATTTAGTACCTATGGTTTTCATATAGCCTGTTATCTCTTAGAACTGCCTAATTACATACATTGGGTCATATTTTTAATATATTGAAAGCAGATTGCATGTTCTAGGCATCTTCATTTTTCACCATGAACTCTAGTTTCCCACCAAGCTCCAAGAAGTAATCTTGAATGTGTCTGAAACATTTATTTTATTCCTAATTTTTTGCCTACTTAATGTCATAATCTAATCTCTTTTCTAATATACTTTGTTAAAAATTCCCTATCATTTCCTCACTACGCTATCTGACTGCTTTGGTTATTTTTTTACCATTTCCTCTTTAATGATGCTTTGTTTGAGAGTCCACAGTGTATGCTGGGATACTCAATTACCCCCTCCCTGAAATGATGCGTCATCAGTGAATCCCTCTTCAAGGATTGTACTAGTTGACACTATACTAAGCATGCATCGGTTGTAAATTCTAACATATGCTCAGTAGGATCCTGTCACTTTGCAATATTCTTATTAATGCACAGTGACAGTTCACTCTCTAGCTGGCTCTGAATAGAAGTGATGAGCCGGCAAGAGAGCGCACTGTCAATGTGCGTTGTAAGGCGAAAACTGCAAGCAAAGATCGGTCTTGTCCCCAAATATGAGGAGAAATTTTAATTGAAACATATTAGAAAATAGATTATATCATGACATTTAATAGACAGACATTTAGGATTTTAAAAAAGTTAAATAAATAATAGTTAATAAAATTAAATGGCTACTTTTGTTTCTATAAAACCTTTGATATGCCATAATGACATGTCAGAAGTTTAATTTGGTGGATATCCTGGTGTACAGGATACAGGATGCTGCTGTATCTCTATATAGCTGTAAAATATTCCTGTAAAGAAGAATAGCTATTTAGAGAAAATGAAGCAACTCCTGTGCATTGTTTTGGCAATGAGTCTGTGAAAGCATATAGATAAGCATTGGGCCCTCCCACAATGCCCTGAGTTCGATGACGATAATCTATAAAAGAAAAGTCTGGGCAACCTGTATTAACACGAGGCATCCCTTGACCATAGTCATCTGTGCAGCTGAAGTGGCTGCACATGTGTTATTTCCACCCCAAGCATTTTTTTTTGAATCCGTGCAAACGTTCTAGCATTCTAAGAACTTAATTCAAAAGTTACAGCAAATAAGGCTAAAATTTTTAAATCATTTGTCAGCTATTATTCTATTGATCTAGTCATTGCACTAGAAAGGTTGAGTAACAGTGCAATTGTCACCTGTTGATTTGCGCCTTCTAATAAAGCATGTGGTTTTGCTAACATAAGTATTATAAGGAATATATTGAGAAAGGATGGTCTGCCAATTTGCTGAACTTTGTTTCCCCATATAATAATATAAGAGCTTTTAAAAACATACATATTGTAAGTTTCAGCAAGATGACAAAATTCTGATTGTGTTAGTTTTTAAATCATGTATTCGATTTCCTTGTTTATAAGAATAAGTAATAGAAAGTTGACCAAGAGAAACCTCAACTTTAAATTTACCTCTTAAGCTTTTGTAATATGCATTGTCCTACTTACACATGCCTTCTAAATCTATCAGCCTCTTATGTCACAGAATATAGAGATCTATGTAGACATCTAAAGCTAACATTTAAGTAAGGAAAATGGCAGATAAAACAGTCTGTAAATACACAGCTGGAAAGATCGTAAGAAGAGTAATTTGAAATTATGTTCTAAAATTAGCACAGTAAGAGTGGACAGGAAAATTACTAGGTGTCTGCCCTGATTGTTTCTCTCTCTCTTTCTATCAATAATAGTGACATTTCCATAAAAGAGTAGAGCTGTTCTTAATCTTTTCAAAAACTTGTACCCAAAAATCATGAATTTGTCAGTAGAAGTTTAAAAAGTAAATCATCTTTAAAATGGTCAAAAAAGCTATACATTTAGGCTGAATGTTCCAAATTATTAAACTTTGCTATGTATTTATCTTACTAAATCTGCTGTACATCCCCACTATGGACATCATGGGAGCACAAGTTGAAAAAACCTCTGTATTAGGGCTCACTCACACTAGTGTATTCATCGGACAAGTGCTATCCAAAGTTTCATTGGCTATGACTCAGCCCAATTTAACACTATGGGGCAGTGCAGATTCAACATGAGTAGAAAATCATAGCATTCTGAGAGTGGCTGTGCAAATTGGCGCATGCTCACTTATTTAAATCTATGGGTGTTATGAAATATCGGACTACATTTGGATGTCAGCCGAGTGCAATCCGAATCCGTAGACATCCATAGGCTCAAACAATGGAGAAGATTGAGAAATTAAGGAAGATCCAATTCTGTCACGTGAGAGAATCAGATCACACTAAACTGACACTCTTATTAGAGTTTGAACCGAATGTCATTGACATAATCAAGTCGACGTTCTGTTGTAAGAGAACATACACACATGTGACCCCAGCATATGTCTATGTATTTGAGTGTATTGGAAAAAAACAAAAAGAAAACAGAGAAAAACAGACTGATTAGACATAATTTCACATAAAGCCACCAAAATGAGAGGGACAAATTTGTTGCCACCTTTCCAAAATTGTGGATAAGCAGCTTTATTTCAAGCATGTGATGCTCATTCCAATTTCCATGTGGCAAGTAACAGGTGTGGGTAATAAGAAAACTACACCTGAAACAAGATAAAATGGGAAGAAGTTGGCTCAATCTTTGCATTGTGTGTCTGTGTGTGCCACTCTAAGCATGGGCAGAAAGAGGGGGAGAGAACTGCCGGAGGACTTGAGTATCAAAATTGTGGAAAAATATCAATAATTTCAAAGTTACAAGTACATATCTAAATCTTGTTCCTTTGTTGACAGTGTGCGACATAATCAAGTAGTTTACAAACCATGCCACTGTAGCTAATTTCCCTGGATGTGGACGACAGAGAAAAATTGATGAAAGGCTGCAACGCAGGACAGTCTGGAGGGTGGATAAGCAGCCCCAATCAAGTTCCAAAGAAATTAAAGCTGTCCTGCATGCTCAGGGTGCATCAGTGTCAGCGCAAACTATCCATCAACATTTGAATAAAATGAAACTCTATGGCAGGAAACCTAGGACCTAGGAGACCCCCAATGCTGACACAGAGACATAACAAAGGTAGAAAGTAGTTTGCCAAAATTTATGTGGATTAGCCAAAATCCTTCTGGGTAAGTGTGTTGTGGACAGATGAGATAAAGATAGAGCTTTGTGATAAAGCACAACATTATAGTCTTTACCGAAAAAGGAATTAGGCCTACAAAGAAAAGAACAGAGTACTTACAGTCAAATATACCGAAGATTCAAATATATGCTGGAGGTTTTGCTGCCTATGGCACTGAGTGCCTTTACTATGTGCAAGGCATCATTAAATCTGAAGATTATCCACAGATTTTGTGTTACAATGTAATGTCTAGAGTTGAGCGACTTTTGGTTTTTTAGGGTCGCGTTTCGTTTCGTGAAACCCGACTTTTCCAAAAGTCGGGTCGAGCAAGATCGTCCGATTATAGGGAAAAGTTGGGGTCGTCCCGAAACACGAAACCCAATGTAAGTCAATGGGGAATAAAAGTCGGCAGTGAGAGGAGGACAGGAAACACACCAACAGTGCCCATTTGAATGCCAAAAGCATCAATTCTTCTTACTTAAGCTTGTTAACCTTAATTAACTTCATAATACAAGTAACGCACTGAAAAATGGGGGTTATTTGGCTACAGTTGTGGGGGGGGAGGGCTGGCTCCAGGTTTTCATGTGCCCTGGGCGAAAGAGCGCCCCTTTAACACATACCACAACTCATCATGCTCCGATACGGCAGAGAAATAGCGGTATAGTACAATGAAAAATACTTCACTTTTTACAGCTCATGACGAGGCCCATCTATTTCTCCATACAGAATCATTGGTCCCATATAATGTTTGAAACAGTATATGATGAGCTCCACATAATGCTACAGTATATGTTGGTCCCCATGGATGAAGCTCCACTGTCTTATGGGCCCAAATAATGCTCCAAACATAATGGGCCCCATTTCTAATGCTCTAGTGTATAATGGGCCCTGTAAATGCTGCTCCAGTGTCTGATGTTCACCTTTGGAATGTTCCAGTGTATGGTGGGCCCCATCTATCATTCTCCAGAGTATAGTGCTCCCCAAAAATTGCTGTCCCAACATTGAAAACAATCAAATAAGTCTCCTCGCTAGGGAATCCCTGTACTAGTCTGGACTCCTCGTCGTTCCCATCTTCCATCTCACTGCACAGTATTTCAACCTTGCAAGTGCTGTGATCCTGAGCAAGCAGGGGGGGCCCACTCATTGGCGACGGCACTGGCACAGGGCCCCTGATAGTACGGTGGTGTGTCTGATGGCGGGTGGGCAGAACCTGCACTTTCATCTGCAGCTTCCTCTTTGTCACCGTGTAAGATGGAACTGTATATGGGAAGGGTAACCTGAGTTTCATCAGGGTCAGATTCAGGCCGTGTAGCGTGCGAGGGGAATGTAGTGGTCTGGGTCAATGTACCAGCAGATTCATCGAGCAGTGGCTGGGCATCAGTGCACTTGTGTCGCCCCCAGGAGTACGGTCGCCACCGTGGCATTACCTTCCTCCTAGGGAGTGTGATGTCATGCTTGGGAGCAACGAAGGATCTCTCTAGCAGGTTAACTGATTGGGCGGCGTTATTCCCATGAGTCATGACCCTCCAAACAGCGTTCATGAAGGCAAAGTGTTTGTTTTACGTGGGCAGTATGGTTGCAAAGCTGAACCTTAAAGGAATGTCCAGAAGGGCACCACCAGGAGTGGAGCCTACGGTTTAATTCGACTCCACTTGGGAAACCTCAACCATGCAAGCTACAGAACAGATGCACACATTGCAAGCTTAATTCCGTTAACGAACGAGTCTCCGTCATGCCCCGCGGTCCGAGTCCGGCTTACTAGAGGGACACGTGAGAATCTGGCACATGAGATTGGCCAATAACTGGTGTGTCATGCCCTTACATGTCCGTGGCTGCATGTGCGTTACACTGAAAAGGCCAGCGTTTGTCGCTTACAGGTGCAGATAACCCGCTGAACAACGTTAGTGATGGGGATCTGTGATTACAATTATTACCCGGGAACGATGATTTCCCAGTAAGTGCAGGTCAACCGCAGTTCCGGAATTAGGCCTAACCGTCATTCCTGAAAAAATGAAAAACTTATGTGTGCAAACCACAGGTGCTGTAGCTTGCTTAACAGCTCGCCAGCCGTTCCCAGGCCCAGTATTGATTACACGTGATTGCACAAAGGTGAGAAAAGGTACTGTATCCCTGGATAACATGTATGGATAGCGTAGTGTACACATTCAAAATATATGTCTATACATCAGGAGGCAGGCTCAGACGGTGTTAGGCCCAGTATGGATTGCACGTGATTGCACAAAGGTGAGAAAGGGTTCCGTATCCCCAGATAACATGTATGGATAGCGTACACATTCAAAATATATGTCTATACATCAGGAGGCAGGCTCAGACGGTGTCAGGCCCAGTATGGATTGCACGTGATTGCACAAAGCTGAGAAAGGGTTCCGTATCCCCAGATAACATGTATGGATAGCGTACACATTCAAAATATATGTCTATACATCAGGAGGCAGGCTCAGACGGTGTCAGGCCCAGTATGGATTGCACGTGATTGCACAAAGGTGAGACAGGGTTCCGTATCCCCAGATAACATGTATGGATAGCGTACACATTCAAAATATATGTCTATACATCAGGAGGCAGGCTCAGACGGTGTTAGGCCCAGTATGGATTGCACGTGATTGCACAAAGGTGAGAAAGGGTACCGTATCCCCAGATAACATGTATGGATAGCGTACACATTCAAAATATATGTCTATACATCAGGAGGCAGGCTCAGACGGTGTTAGGCCCAGTATGGATTTGACGGCCCAGACTACACAGCGGAGGAGCAGGGAGAGGTAAAGATTGCAAATGCTGGGGCCCTGCCCAAGCAAGGGGGGCCCACTCGTGGGCGTCGGTACTGGCACTGGGCCCCTCATAGTACGGCGGTGTGTCTGACGGCGGGTGTGCACCACCACCGTCAGAGACACTTGATTGCACTATGTGGGACCCTGTGTCAGTGCCTGCGCCCAAGAGTCGGCCTACCCACCTGTCCAGGGCAACGGCACTCGCACGGTGTCGTGCGCTAGGTGGTGACCCCGGCCATGGGGGGGGGCAGCACAGTTAGGGAGTTTTAGAAAGTGGCATATGTTGATGTTGGACATTCAGCTGATGCAAAAGGTGAAATAGGTCAAGTCCCAGGAAGAGGTGGACCAAAGCAAGCCATTTTTCTGTCACCCTATGTGTCATCAGGGGAAGGTGGGACAAAATCCTTGGAAACCCATGCGTGGTTCATTTTAATGAAGGTTAGATCATCCACATTTTGGGTTGACAGACGGGTCCTTTTTTCTGTCAGGATTGATCCAGCTGCACTGAAGACTCTTTCCGATAGCACACTTGCAGCTGGGCAAGCGAGCTCCTGTAAGGCATATTGTGCCAATTCAGGCCAGGTGTCCAGTTTAGCGGCCTAATAGTCAAAGGGGAATGACCTGTGTGGGAGAACATCGATATGGGAGGAAAAGTAGTTTGTAACCATAGTTGACAACTGCTGTCTCCTGTCACTTTCCATCGATGCAGTATTACCAGTTGTGTGAGCGGTACTTGAAAAATCAGTCCACAACATTGTCATGAAACCCCTGTCTCCAACGCCACTTCTGTTGTGTGCACCACGAACACCTCTGCCAAGCTGACCCCGGCCCGTACGGCTCGTGTGAGAACCATCACCACTGCTGTGTGTTGGGAATGCCTCAAGCAACCGATTTACCAGAGTTGCTTGTTTATTAGCCAATATTAGGTCAAGGTTCTCCTGTGGCATGATGTTTTGTAATTTGCCTTTATAGCGTGGATCCAGGATGCTGGCCAACCAGTAGTCGTCATCGTTCATCATTTTGGCAATGCGTGGGTCCCTTTTTAGGATCTGCAAGGCATAATCTGACATGTGGGCGAATGTTCCTGGTGTCAATGATGCACTGCGAGTGCTGGTTGGAGGAGCACTTTCTGGCAAATCCACATCCCTCCAGTCACGCACAAACCCTGTACCAGACCTTGCCACGCCAACATTTTCACTTGCCCCACGAGATGCATCCTCCTCCCCTAAGTAATCATCCCTATCATCCTCCTCCTCCTACTCCTCTTCTTCCTCCACCTCGTCCAGGAGAGGTCCCTGAGCAGACAATGGCTGAATGTCATCAAGGATTCCCTCCTCCTCTTCCTCCTCATCAACATTGGCTGCAGAAGCCTGCTCCTTAAGCTGCATCAAAGTTTGCATGAGCAGACGCATAAGTGGGATGCTCATGCTTAGGATGGCGTCGTCTGCACTTACCAGCCGTGTGCATTCCTCAAAACACTGAAGGACTTTACAGAGGTCATTCAGCTTCGACCACTGCACACCGGTCAACTCCATGTCTGCTCTCAAAGTGCCTGGCCGTGTATCCTCCCACAAATGCATTATGGCCTGCCTCTGCTCGCACAGCCACTCCACCATGTGCAGGGTGGAGTTCCACCTTGTTGCAATGTCGATAATGAGGCGGTGGTTGGGAAGGTGGAGCAATCGCTGCAGCTTCTGCATACGAATGGAGTGTACAGGCGACCGGCGGATGTGCGCGCACAGTCTTCGCACCTTCTGGAGCAGGGTTGTTAACTCCGGATAATTTTTGAGGAAGCACTGCACCACCAGGTTCAAGGTGTGAGCCAAGCAAGGTATGTGGCTGAGTTTTGAAAGGGCCATGGCTGCCACAAAATTACGCCCGTTATCACTAACTACCTTGCCTGCCTCAAGATGTACACTGCCCAGCCATGACTCAGTTTGTTGCTGAAAGTACTCGGCCAGCACCTCGGCGGTGTGTCTGTCGCCCAAACACATCATCTGCAACACAGCCTGCTGACGCTTTCCACTAGCTGCTCGATAGGGGGACACCTCGTGTGCAACAGTGGCAGCTGCAGATGGAGTGCTCGTACGACTGCGCTCTGTGGACGAGCTTTCACTTCTGGAGGAGGAGGAGGGTCGAACGCCTACAGCCAACTGTTTCCTATACCGTGGGCTAGGCAGCACTGTCCCACCACCGCTGTCCCCTGTGGACCCTGCATCCACCACATTAACCCAGTGCGCAGTGATGGACACGTAACGGCCCTGGCCATGCCGACTGGACCATGCATCAGTTGTGAGGTGCACCTTTCCGCTCACTGACTGCTTGAGTGCATGGACAATGCGGTCTTTCACATGATGGTGGAGGGCTGGGATGGCTTTGAGAGAGAAGAAGTGGTGACTGGGTAGGTCATAGCTTGGTACTGCATAGGCCATGAGTTCGCGGAAAGCTGCGCTTTCCACCAACCGAAAGGGCATCATCTCAAACGAGATTAGTTTGGCAATGTGGGCGTTCAAACCCAGTGTACGTGGATGAGAGACTGAGTACTTTCTTGACCTACTCATAGTGTCTGGGAGGGTGAGCTGGACTTGAGAGCTGCATATGGTGGAAGTAGCGGTGGACAGGGCGGACTGAGAGAGGGTTGATGATGGTGATGGAGTTGGTGTTCTTTCTGATGGCCTAGAATCAGTCTTTCGTTGATATAACAGTGGGATTCCCTGACTGCTGTGGCCTTGCAACGACACCTCAACATTTGCTGCTGTGCTAACCGGTGGGCTTACAGTGGGGGAAACAATGTAGTGTTGCTGACTACCTTCGTTGTGATCAGTTGCACATGTGGCACTTGAGGTTTGGTGTTGTGTCCACACTTGCAAGTGCATGCTGGTTAAATGTCTAAGCATGCAACTGGTATTCAAATTTTTCAGATTTTTCCCTCGGCTAAAGGTCTTTGCGCACTTCTTACAGATAACCTTGGCCTGATCATGAGGATTTTGTTCAAAAAAGTGCCACACTGCACTCTTCCTACTTTGGCAGACATTTTGCGGCCTAGCACGCTGTGATGTTTTGACCCTCTGGACAAGCTGTCCAGCAACTCTTTTGATTTTTGGAACCTGTCTTTGGAGTGCTCCGGGCCTGCCGGATAACAGCTGTTGCGATGTCGATGTCTGCTGTGGATGCTCCTCATCTGAGCTATTGGAAGCAGCACCCTCTTCCCCCAATGGATGCCAATCTGGGTCAACAACTGGGTCATCCATCACCTCCTCTTCAATGTCATGTGCACCTTCCTCTGTGTCACCGTGTATGGTGGTATAGTGTGCGGGAAGGGGCACCTGAGTCTCATCAGGGTGAGAATCTGGCTCTGTACACTGCGAGGACAATTTAGTGCTCTGAGTGAATGTACCAGCAGAATCATCCATCAGCGGCTGTGCATCAGTGCACTCCATGTCAGATTCATCTTGGCCTGGGTAATTCACCATTTCACTTGATAATCCAGGCATGGTATGTGAAAACAGCTCCATGGAGTAATCAGTAGTATGGCCTGCGTCATCCTTCAATCTTGGTTGGGGTGAAGGACACAAGGAAAGGTGTGGTTCATGAACATGAGCCTCCAATGACGACTCAGTGCTTTTACTTTTTACAACTGAAGAAGAGGAGGCGATAGAGCTGGAGGCTGAGTCAGCAATGTAAGACAAAACTTTTTCCTGATGCTCTGGCTTTAAAAGCGGTTTGCCAACTCCTAGAAAACTAAGCCTTCGAAGCCTTATGGAGCCAGATGATGACGCAGGTTCAACACCTCCTGCATTCGGTCCTATTTTGCTCTTGCCACTACCATCAGATCCACCACCAACACCATCATTACCAGCTGCCAACCCCTGCCCAATTCCACGGCCTCTTCCACCAGCCTTCCTCATTTTTGGTAAAAATGTAGACAAAATCCAACAAACTATATAGTAATGTAAAACAAGGTACAAGGTGTCTATAGGACAGGGGAGATTTTGAATTTCTGCTCACACTAGTGGACACTGGACACTTTTGGATTGTGTGAGGCCCAATGAATATCTGAGCGCTATGTGACAGGATCGATGGCACATCTGTGACCAAAGTGACTAGAGGATAAGTGAGATTTTGAATTTCAGCAGACACTTGTGGACACTGGACACTTTTGGATTGTGTGAGGCCCAATGAATATCTGAGCGCTATGTGACAGGCTCGATGGCACAGCTGTGACCAAAGTGACTAGAGGATAAGTGAGATTTTGAATTTCAGCAGACACTTGTGGACACTGAACACTTTTGGATTGTGTGAGGCCCAATGAATATCTGAGCGCTATGTGACAGGCTCGATGGCACAGCTGTGACCAAAGTGACTAGAGGATAAGTGAGATTTTGAATTTCAGCAGACACTTGTGGACACTGGACACTTTTGGATTGTGTCAGGCCCAATGAATATCTGAGCACTATGTGACAGGCTCGATGGCACAGCTGTGACCAAAGTGACTAGAGGATAAGTGAGATTTTGAATTTCAGCAGACACTTGTGGACACTGGACACTTTTGGATTGTGTGAGGCCCAATGAATATCTGAGCGCTATGTGACAGGCTCGATGGCACAGCTGTGACCAAAGTGACTAGAGGATAAGTGAGATTTTGAATTTCAGCAGACACTTGTGGACACTGGACACTTTTGGATTGTGTGAGGCCCAATGAATATCTGAGCGCTATCTGACAGGCTCGATGGCACAGCTGTGACCAAAGTGACTAGAGGATAAGTGAGATTTTGAATTTCAGCAGACACTTGTGGACACTGGACACTTTTGGATTGTGTGAGGCCCAATGAATATCTGAGCGCTATGTGACAGGCTCGATGGCACAGCTGTGACCAAAGTGACTAGAGGATAAGTGAGATTTTGAATTTCAGCAGACACTTGTGGACACTGGACACTTTTGGATTGTGTGAGGCCCAATGAATATCTGAGCGCTATGTGACAGGCTCGATGGCACAGCTGTGACCAAAGTGACTAGAGGATAAGTGAGATTTTGAATTTCAGCAGACACTTGTGGACACTGGACACTTTTGGATTGTGTGAGGCCCAATGAATATCTGAGCGCTATGTGACAGGCTTGATGGCACAGCTGTGACCAAAGTGACTAGAGGATAAGTGAGATTTTGAATTTCAGCAGACACTTGTGGACACTGGACACTTTTGGATTGTGTGAGGCCCAATGAATATCTGAGCGCTATGTGACAGGCTCGATGGCACAGCTGTGACCAAAGTGACTAGAGGATAAGTGAGATTTTGAATTTCAGCAGACACTTGTGGACACTGGACACTTTTGGATTGTGTGAGGCCCAATGAATATCTGAGCGCTATGTGACAGGCTCGATGGCACAGCTGTGACCAAAGTGACTAGAGGATAAGTGAGATTTTGAATTTCAGCAGACACTTGTGGACACTGGACACTTTTGGATTGTGTGAGGCCCACTGATATCTGAGCGCTATGTCACAGGCTCGATGGCACAGCTGTGACAAAAGTGACTAGAGGATAAGGGAGATTTTGAATTTCTGCAGACACTTGTGGACACTAGACACTTTTGGATTGTGTGAGGCCCACTGATATCTGAGCGCTATGTGACAGGCTCGATGGCACAGCTGTGACAAAAGTGACTAGAGGATAAGGGAGATTGGAATGCTTTTAAAAAAGCAGTTTGCAGAGCAGTGGGTAAACAGCAATGCCAGCTTGTCAGGAAGCCTTAAAAGGCAGCCCAACAACCAACACCACTGATACACCACAATATAGCCTCCCCTTGCACTGCACACACAGTGACTGGTGTGTTGTGCAGGCCAAATCGCTAGCAGCAGAAGCAGTTTTTTTGTCTTCTTCCCTGCCTAACGCTCTCCCTACAGAATCAGCAGCAACCTCTCCCTATACTGAGATCGGCAGAAGTAAGATGGCGGTCGGCGTGCATGCCCTTTTATACCCCCTGTGACGCCCACCAAAGCAAGCCAATCACTTGCATGCCCTTCTGAAAGATGGTGGTGACCCGTGCCTTTGTCATCACGTTGCCCACAGTGTCCGTGGATCCTGATTGGCTGAAAAAGAGCGCAAAACAAACTTTTGAAACGCGACTTTGGCGCGTAAGTCGCCGACCTCGTGGACGACCTCATCCTAGGGTCGGGTTTCGTTTCATGAAACCCGACTTTGCCAAAAGTCGGCGACTTTTGAAATTTTTCGACCCGTTTCGCTCATCCCTAGTAATGTCCAATGTTAGAAAGGTTGGTTTGTGTCCAAGTCATGGGTCCTCCAGGAGAACAATGACCCCAGGCACACATCAAAAAGCATCCAGATATGGATAGAAACAAAGCACTTGAGAGTACTGAAAACACCAGGAATGAGTCCGGATCTAAGTCCCATTGAACACTTTTGGACAGATCTTATAATTGATGTTGGGAGAAGGGACTTTTAACCCTCCGTCAGGAACAATATTCGCACTAACTCGTAATGGAACAATGTGCCTGTCAAGCGCAGGCTAGAAAAATGCCTAGAATATCTAATTTTCTCAATTTCAGTGATCTAAAAGTGATCAGAGACGTTCATAGGGATGTAATAAAAGAGACTACACATTATCAGGTGCAAAACAAACCCATTTTCTCAACATAAAAGTAATAACTTTGATATACACAAATTTCAAAACTCCTGAGAAGTACACTTTCATTTGTAAGAAAATCTGCCTTATTTATATGAAATATCCACAAACCTTTCTCTATCCATTCATAAAACAAGCTAAATAAACAATAGTAATGACTAAAAACATTACATACCAACCTTATAAAGTGTGATGTGTTCAGGACCAATGAGCCTGAGAAGCCAGCACAGCTATATCTTCCTTCCTGAAGCTCTGCAGACCAACTGTGGTATCAGGTTTCACACAACAGCTAGAGCCAGGAGACTATCTAGAGGGAGGGGGTTTCCTGAAAATCTGGTGAGAAGGGAGAAATGAAAGTAGAAGAGCTGCGCCTGTCAGATCCATTGTTCCTGACGGAGGGTTAAAATATAAGAGACCTGGAGCAGTTTACAAAAGAAGAGTGGTCCAAAATTTCAGTTGACCACCAAATGTGGTGTTTGAGACATGATCAGACCTATCCTGTTTAATTTATGGTGAAGGGACTCTGAAAATCACAATTTTTTCTCAGGGTCATCAGGTGATCATCACTGTTTGTTGGAGGGCCTTACTATTGTCAGAGGCCTCAATCTAATTTTAAATTGCCAGCAGCCAGCCCTCACTAAGCATTTTTGGAAAGCCAGCAGACAGCTATGCTTTACATAACTGTATATTGTAACGGCAATATAATTTATATATGTGAAGTGGGAAAATTTTATTTTATGTACTAATACTGTAAAGTTTGAAACTTAGAGGGCCAGCAGGTGGCCCTCACCATTTATAGAGAGCCAGCTGGCGGCCTCCACTATTTTTAGAGGGTCAGCAGGCATCTTGTGGACAGAAGAGACCAAGATAAAGTTTTTTTGGTAAAGCACATCATTCTACTGTTCACTGTAAATGGAATGATGACTAGAAATAAAAAAAAAAACAGAGTAGTTACAGTGAAATATGATAGCGGTTCAAAGATATTTTGTGGTTGTTTTGCTGCCTCTGACCCTAGGTGCATTTACTGTGTTCAAGGCACCATGAAATGTGAAGATTCCAAAATGATTTTGGATCGCAATGTAGTGTCCCGGGTTAAAAAGCTGGGTTTGCAACGTAGTTCATGGGTCTTCAGACAGGACAATGAACCCAAACATACTTAAAGAAGCATCCAGAAATAGATGGAAACGAAGCACTAAAGAGTTCAGAAGTGGTAACTCCAGATCCAGTAGCATAAAGTCCCCCATCACTATCTCTTACATACAAATGCTACAGAGAAACTAAACATATTAAATCAGTTAATTTTGTCTGCTTTGATGAATTTGTGAGTACAGATCACAGTCAAAAAAATGAATCGGTCATTGATTGCGAGGATGAAAACATCAGCAAGGCTTATAATTTATAAGGCAATAATGCCTGTCTAGTTGCCTGCCATATGCTATACATACTGCCACACCTCACTGTACAAGATTTGCAGATAAAAGTAGTATGATTATGACAGAATAAAATCTATTTTAATTAGCCCTGAAAAAAGTGATTACCTTAATGAAGCAGTATCAAGGACTGTGATATCACCAATCCTGCTGGGGAATATAGTGGAGCATTTTGTATCTACTCAGCTTGATATGGAGAAGACCAGGATCTTCTTTACTTGCTGTACAAAGTCTCCTGTCATAACCGTAAAATCTTGTAGGCAGTGTGAGACCTCCATACCTGATGACCACCTGATGGCCCACAACAAGGCATTGGTTCATATACTAATACAACCCTTCGGCTCTTTTCAACTAGAAGGTGGAGCCTCAGAAAAGCAATTGTTCCCTTACTAAGGAATGAATCATCTCCAACACTGGTAAAGCATATGCACTAAATGCAAGGGATTCCAAAAATTAGAAGAAGGCACTCCAATACCCCTTTGAAGAAAAGTATTTGAGGGCTTTGTTTCCCATTATTAAGGAATGGGTATCCTGGACTGGTAATGTGCATGCACCAAGTGTATGGACCAGAAAACATTTACCCCTGGTGGTATGCATATATATCAAAGAATGTCAGAGGTAGGCCTTTCAAAATTCTTAATGCAGGCATCATAAATACCCTTAATATGGTGGTGGAGAAGGAGGAGAACAACAAAAAAAGACAAAATCCCAAAGCATATACCCATGTTTTGCAGGAAGGAGTGCATGGGAAAAAAAATACTGTATTTGAGTTTATGTTCCAAAGCTGTCATCATGTGGTGTTAAGAAGTCTGGGACAATCCAGTCCTTGTTCATTTTGATAAGAGTCAGCCTGTCAGCATTTTCAGTTGGCGAGTGGATGCCCCTATTGGTTATAATACCCCCAGCAGCACTAAAAACCCGCTCTAACAAACTGCTAATGTCAGAGCAGGACAGGACCTCCAAGGAGAAATCACAGAGGATAATGGAACAGAACGCAAGGTACTGCTTCAGCGTCTTCCAAAACATTTCCCTCCTTGTCAAGTACCCCACACATCAGGGCCAAGGAGTTGGGAGGGTCTGAGAAAACTGTCCAAGACCTCTGAGAGTGTTCCCCTACCTCTGATGCATCTAGTGTGTGTCTCCCTCGTCTCCACTCCTTGGTTGCCAATAGAACTATGACCTATGACCTATTATTTTTTAAGTAATTCTTCAGCTAGGGCCTTCTCTCACTGCAAGAAATTTCATACCACTCCACTATGGGAAGGAGAGATTTAAAGTTCTCCTTGTAGCGGAGCAATCAGCTCCTTTTACTCCTCATTATCACAAAATCCGTGCTGAGAAGATGAGATGAGGCTGCTATCCATTCAACAACTTCTTCGCACTGGTCTAGCATCAAGAGTGGTGTTCTGTGCCCCCCAAAAAAGTGGGAAAGGAAGCTGAGTAAATATGAAGTGTGTGGTTGTTGTGCTACCATGCAGGCACAGTTTCACCTTGCCTGTGCACTCACCATCACAATCATGTCCACTTCCCCCATCCGTTATCAGGCACCATGCCAATTTTAAATTATGTATGATATATTACTGTTGAGAAAATTTGCCCACCTCAGATGGACTTCTTACATTGGCAGTATCAATATAGCAATGCTATTGCTAGCCAAACAAGTCTGGCTTTTTTGTTTTGATGCACAACTGGAGCAGTATAAATGCCATATTATATTTCTCTACTAAAAAAAATTGCAGGAATACTAGCACACAAAAATTCTCCCACCTCAGATGGACTTGTTAAAGTGCCGGAGCAATATAGCGATGCTATTTCTAACCAACCAACTCTGACTTTTTCATTTTGATACAGAACTGATGTAGTACAAGTGGCATATAACATTTGTCTTCTGTACAAAATTGGCAGGAATACTAGCTCAGGAAAATTTGCCCAACTCACATGGACTTTTTACACTGCAATATCAATATAGTGATGCTATTGAGATGTAACCAAGTCTGGCTGTATGCTTTTGATGCACAACTGACGCACTGTAAATGCCTTATAATATTTCACTTCGGAAAAAACTTTTCAGTATAACTGTAAAAGGAAAATTTGCACAACTCAGATGGACTGGTTACACTGCAGGAGCAATATAACGATGCCATTAAGATCCATCCAAGTCTGGCTGTATGTTTTTGACACACAACTGCCTCAGTAAAACTGATGTATAATATTTCCCTGCTCGGAACAATTTGCAGGATTAAGTGCCAAAACAATTTTATTATCACTGGGAAGGGCTTTGGTATAAGTTTCAGCAGAAAGGAAGTTCAACTGGCACTATCCCTTCACCAAAATCTCTACCTAAGCGCTGCTAACAGCAGTATTAATATTGATTATAATTAGCCCTAAGAAGGGCTGTTGTTGTAGTTAAAATAAATATAAATGTGGTAAAATCCCTGCCTATACACAGCTACAATTCTGTCCCTCTTTCAGCAGCAACTCTCCCTGCTCTTCCCGTTTCCGGGTTACAGTTTGCCAAGCATAGTATCATGGATCTTATATAGACCCGATGACGCAATGCGGCCATCCAATCACAGTAATGCCACAACCAAGATGGCTACAGCATTACAGTGACTGGAAAGAAATCTCCACATGTTTATTGGCTGTCTAGAAAGCACCAAAATTTTGTTCGAGCATTCAAAAAGTACTAGCCGAGTAACAAGCAACACGAGCATTCTAGTGCTCGAACGAGCAAAGAGTAGTGACAAGAATGCTCACTCATCACTAGTGTGGAACCAAATTTTAAGTTGAGGGTGACAACAATTTTGCCCGGCCCATTTTTTAGCTTTGTGTGAAATTTTTTTGCCTTTTTTCTGTTTTTTTTGGGTTATTCCATTAAACTGAAAGGAAATAAACACGTGTATAACAAAACATGTGTAATTGCAATAATTTTCTGGGAGAAATACTTAAATTTCTGGAACAATTTCAAGGGTTCCAACACTTTCAGACATTACTGTATCTACCACTTAGGCCCTTTTCACACGTCCGTGTCTCCGGTAAGTGTGGTGACAGTTTTCACACATACCGGTGACATGTACACACATAGACCCATTCAAATGAATGGGTGTATGCACATGTCAGTGTGTTTCCACGGACCGTGTCCGTGGGCAAAACACGCTGACATGTCCGTTTTTTGCCGTCATCACGGACCGCAATACGTCCCGCACACATGCACACGGAGAACACTCATTGATGTCTTCCGTGTGACACGGACAGCCGCTGGTGAAGAAACACTACTGTAAGCACTGGTCACCAGTGGCAGGTGCTGAAGCCGGCTGTCATTCTCCCCTGCTCTGCCAGCGAGCAGAGGAGAATGATGAGCTTTATATTAGAGTCCAAATGACAGCAGGCGGTGGCTTTTGGGACTGTTACCCCCATCATCCAATACCTGATGTCGCTAATAACAGTGACAGTAGATGCAGATGATCAGGGTATTCCACAGCCCTCACCTGCTGTCCCTCAGACTTTAATATAATGCTTATCAGTCTCCTCTGCTCGCTAGCAGAGCAGGGGAGAATGAAGACAGCCGGCTTCAGCACCTGCTGCCAGGGAACAGCACTTACTGTAGCGCTTCTTCCCCGGTGGCTGTCCTTGTGGTACTGCAGCGGCACATGGCTGGCACACGGTTACCACACGTAGTACACATGCGAACATGGATAGTCCCGGTACCAGTTTTTATGTACCAGAAAAATACGGACATGTGAAAGAGGCCTTAGATGCAGTTGCTGTTACACACAGCACTTAAGGGGTTAAACTGTAGCAGCGCTAGTGACTGATTGTATAACACAGCTTGCTCCTCTCGTGTATTTCACAACTTCTGCACATCTGACCAAACATATACTGGCAATGTTTCAAAGGGATTAAATGTGTAACAAATCATTATAGAACTTTACACATATCATATGCAAACAGAACAAAAAAATTGATTTTCTGTTTTCAATTATCGGTTCTCAGAGAACAGGGAGGAAAAACATTGTCCATGGTGTTAAAAAGGGTAAATTAATTCTAAAATGTTCTTGCTGTTGAAGCCTTAATCTTTTTAATAGTCTCACAATAAGAAAGATTCTTTGGACACAGTGCCTAGTGGAAGGACATTGGTGGGTGCCAATGGAAGTCTCCTCAGAATTATGAAGATAACATGTGGTTGACAAATTGCAACAGCTTCTGCTAATCAATGATTCAAGCACATTAAGAGGCTCCTTGTCAAATACAGTAGAAGATAAATTACAGTCTGAAACACATTAAAAATATATAGTTTGCACATATGTAGTTTAATAAGATTACACAACTGAATATTCTTTTCGTTTCTTATTTATTTTTATCTCCATTTTTAGATACTTAGATATGTTTCTGCTAAAGGCCTATGTTAGGGAAAGCCATAGTCATGGCCGAGGACACCAGGGCACCTGTGTCCTGGCCTCCCATCACATGAAAACAATGTTCATTAGTCAGCATACCTGTGACTTAAGGTCCAGCTTCATTCGGATTCCTTTTTGCGCCACTGAAGGCTGTCTGCAGACGATTTCACATTAATTGAGACACAGTCCACTTCAACTTGAAACTGAACAACTTCACTGTTTTCCTTTCTCAGCACATCTAAGTATTTCACAGCATTAATCACATATTCCATATTACACATCTCTTCCTCTTTCCCCGTACTTCTATTACTGTCACACAGCACATTCCCGAATCTGACCATACCATACAGTTCCTCAGTGTCCTCCCTGTTTAGCTCTGCCACAGTTACACTCCTCTGTCTGTTTCGCCCCTGACATCAGCTCATCTGTGTTACAGGCTTGCGGAATGCACCAAATAATATTAGATGGTATAGAGGTGTGTTCAGAGCCCGGGGTCCACCGTGCAGAGATGTTAACTGCTGCTTGGTAGTGGCAGAGTACTAACTAGACACTGGCGAGTTAACCGCTGACCCAGTGTGTACAGGAGCGAACTCAGTTACCTCACTGAACCACTGGAACAAGTGTGAGAGCCTGTTAATCCTCACAGGACTCCACAGGAGAGCGCTAGAGCTAAGACACAAGACTCTGCCCCAAGGACACAGGGCTAGAACCCCTCTAGTCTCACTAGCACTCAGCACCGCACAGCGATTTGTGGACAGACACTAATAGAATGCTGTGCCCTGTTAGCAGTCACAGGGTGCAGCTGCCCATTGCTTACCGCACTATGCATGTACAGCGCAGCTCTGGCGGACACCACTAACCAGCCTAAGCTCAGGACTGGAAAGCACATAGGACGCGCACAGAGCCGCTCTAAGGGATGCTACAGTACCTGCAGTAGTGTGGTGCCTAAGGTAGAGTGGCACGCTCTGGCGCTAGCATGTGTGAAGAGCAGGGAGCACTGTGGCGCTAGGCAGTGCCACAACTCGGCGCTGACTCAAGACTCTAAACCCTACCAACATGCATATCAAAGGGAAGTGGTTTCATAATAAGTCATTCAGCAGTTCACAAGCATGCATCATCACACACATCAATACCAATTACTTGTTTATACTAGCACATGGCCATGCGGCCATGTGACTCTGTTATAGCAGCGTCCTTCCGGGACATTCCTAGTGGTCCAATAGGAGCAGCAATAGGACCTGAGCATGTGACCTCAGACCTCCAATGAGGACTTCCCACAGGGTCGAAAGAAGGACTTAGTCCCAGGAGCTACTCACGCCTGGCTATTGCAGGGTAATATAGCTGAACCCTGATTGGCAGCAGTAACCAAGCCAGCAGTAGTAGACTGAGCAAGACACCGGGAACGACGTCTTTGCTGAGCAGGCTCCTCTGCGGCCGGAGAGGAATGGGAGACCGCAGAAGTCAAGGGTCGGGATTCCTTCTGTGCAGAGGCAGGAACCCAATGCCTAACAATCTGCACCTGAAGTCAGTTGCCACATGGCGAGTGACCTGCACTTCTGTACGGTCATAGCTCCTCCTGTGATACTTCCTATGGCCTCAAGATCCTTACGGGGACCTACCACCTGTAACAGTAATGCAGAGTCTTCTCTGCTTACACTCACTGTGGTTGGGGATTCCCTCAACCATTTCACCCCGAATCTGAGGGCATCAGCCCATGTAATAAGTTGCCACATCATGGAGTCTCCTGTGTCCCTGTACTCTCCTGACCTTTCCTTCTGCTCCAAACTGCTGTAGCACACTGTAGTTCTGGCCTGCTGCTGCAGATGGCTGGGCTCCTTACTTATTAGAATGTTGCATGGCCACTGTTATGATTCTGGACACTTAAGTCCATGCTATAATCCTGGGTACTTATGCCCATGCAGGCGGTTTGGGCACCCTGGCCCTGACTCCTATGAGGAAGTTCTCCCTCTGTTAGCTGCAGCTGACCCCTCCTACATTAACTATTTACTCTGTGAAACTCCTATGCTAATTTCCTACCATACTATGCACACTGCTTTACCTAGAATTATAATGTATCCCATCTTGTGGCTATAAACGGGTACTACACTGTCCCTACTTACTAAACAGTTACATAGTAAACATGTACATAGCAGCAACAGTAAATACATACAACATGGGACATTTTACAGTAGCACAAATCGGCAATAAAACATTACATCAAACAGAGCATACGGTACCAGGATGAGTAAGAAAGCAAGGACATAATATATTCCCTTACACCTACAGTTAGGTAATTTTTATTATTAGACTATGTGGGATTATTTGATTTTGACTATGGCAACCTGTGGTTCATCAGCTGTTCTGGAAACTGAAGTCCAGATGGAGCAGCATAGGTTGTATCATTTTTATTTAAATCCCGAGCTGGAAAGTTTTGCTCTAGATTGTATACTATGTAACAAAATAAAAAGTGTGTCATAGATTCTCACTCACATATATTCTTTAAAACCCCAAAAACATTAATATAGCAGATCCAGTTTCACCACTCCCAGATTTTATTCCAAAGACCCATTGCTTAAAAGGGTTTTCCCACAAAGTACAATTTAATTAATAGATCTTGGAATACAAGTAGTTTAAAAAAATGTTCCTGTGTTGAGATAATCTTATAAATGTGCCTCTGCTGCGTATAGTGTAATTGCTGATCATACCACATCTCCTGGTCAGGGGAGTAAGCAAAAAGAGAGTGCTGCTTCCTGTGAGGTAACACATTTCAATACTTGTTTTAAAACAAGCAGCAAATGTTTTACATCACAGAAAGAATCAGCTGTGATGGTGGCTGTAATGTCTGTATATTTTTTTGCTCAAACCCCTGCCTAGGAGAGTTGCTATGATCAGACCTTATTCCTGTACAGTAAGACACAGCCATTACACAATTCACAGCAGGTGCATATTTATAAGATTATTACAGCACAAGACATTTTTTAACACATCCAATGGTGTGACTTCTTTTTATTTCAAGATCTATTGATTAAAATGTAATTTGTTTGTAGGACAACTCCTTTAACTCATTCATGACATATTGCGTAAACTTACATCATATATCATGTCCCTGCCTTTGACTCAGGCTCACAAGTTGAGCCTACATCTTTCCATGCACATGATGGGTGATGTAGTCTTGGTCAGGCCTCATCTGGACTACGATGTCAAGTTTTGGGCACCACATTTTAGAAAAGACATTAAAAAACTGGAGCAAGAAAAGAGCTACCAGGATGGTGAGCGGACTACAAACTATGTCCTAAGAGGAAAAGTTAAGGGACATGGGAATGTTTAGCTTTCATAAAAGAAGGCTAAGAGGAAACTTATTAGCTATCTACAAATATCTGAAAGGATGTCACAGTGTAGAGGCATCATCATTATTTTCATTTGCTCATGAAAACACGAGAAGCAATGGAATGAAACTGAAAAGGAGAAGTTTCAGATCAGATATTAGAGAAAACTTTTTGAAAGTGAAGCTGATAAATGAGTGGAATAGGCGGCCATGAGAAGTGGTGAGCAGTGATGAGTGAATTTGTTCAGAAAACTAAAAAAAATTCGACACAAATATGACACAATCGTATCCGTGATCGGAAACCAGAGCAAAATTTAATAAAATCAGTAAAAATCGGTAACATTCGGTAAAAGTGCAGGAAAATAATTGCATTGCCATAAAAATATATTCAGCACTTTAGCAACAATAATGGTGGTGCATCGTGAGCGTTTGGCATGTGTTTGATGAGGGGAGGGATTTTGCAGAGCTAAGAGGCATGGCGTTCTTGTAAGCACAGCACAACAGACACTTTTTTTCCTAACTTTATTTGTGCACATTGCGACTAGCCAATAAGGGTGCAAGAAACACCCACAATGTCATGACACTATGGTGGACATCTTGATTTAGCGCCATTTTGACACTGTAAAAGCACAGAGAGGCTGCTCCTGATGCTGCCGCTGTTAACATCAAGATTTTAGCTAGTTAGCTAGGTGGTTGTATATCAGTCAGATAGAGTAGCTATATAGTGTCCAGTGTCGCTGTGAACTTTACCTTCCGGAATTTTTTGGGGGGGCCATTACTGAGGTCTACAGACAAAGCCAGCAGGGCACATGTCCTACAAGTGTGTTGTGCACTGCTTCTATTATGCTCCATGCACAAGTATAGTATTCCAAATAATATTTTTTCAGTAGCTAAATGTGAAAAAGCCTGCTGTATCCCACATTTTAGCTAGTTAGATAGGTGGTTGCATATCAGTCAGACATTGTAGCTAGATAGTGTCCAATGTGGCTGTAAAATTTACCTTCTGGAATTCTTTTGGGTCATTACGGAGGATCACAAAGAAAGCCAGCAGGCCGCGTGTTGTACACTGCTTCTATTGTATGATCCATGCATGAGTATAGCATTCTAATTCACATGTAGCTAGTAAAAAAATATTAAAAGCCTGCTGACTCACACCTTGTCATTTAGTGCTGTGGTGATATAAAACTGTCTGCAGATCTCAGGCACATTAAAAAAAGTTATAATTTATTCTGTTGCCAAATGTGAAACAGCCTGCTGTATCCCACGCTGTCGTTTTGTGGTGGTGATATGAACCTGTCTGCAGACCTAAGGCACATTAAAAAAATTATAATATTTCAGTTGCAAAAAGTTAGACAACCCACCGTATCACACTTTGTCATTTGGATGGGTTGAAATTGAGCTGTAGAGGCCTGATCCAGAGGCCACAAAAAAATTTCTGCTATTAACGTCATACAGTAAGGGACCTGACTTTAAAAATAGTTTGTAGTATCTGGTGTGTTATAGAGGCCTGATCCATAGGCCACAAAAAAGTCTTCTGTTATTAATGTCATACAGTAAGGGACCTGACTTTAAAATTATTTGTAGCATAACTTCTTTGTCATACAGGCCTCAACCACACTCAAACAATTCTCTTTTCTATCACTAACACAACACAGGGCGCCATATTTAAACTTGGAATTTACTGTCGCTGAAATTCAGCTGTTTGCAGAGGTGGTGCAGAGTTTAAAATCTAATTTTTTTGTCGCTAATACTGTGCTCCTAGCACTCTATCTGAGCAACATGACTGGGAAAAAGCAAGGCTGTGCAGGAAGGGGAATTAGGCTTGGTGTTCAAGGTGTGCGTGGTGCAGGTGGTAATGTTTGTGAAAGCACTAGTGAAGCAACGTCACATCCTATGCAAAGACAACTGACAACTTACTACACCTCTACCTTTCTTTGGCAGATGCACAGCGGTCCACCTCATCGATGAAGCCCAGAAAGAGCATGTATTCGAGTGGATGGCAAGTTCAGCTTCAAATGTCCTCTCCACCTCTTCCTCCACCTCAATATCACCAAAAATCCTTTTGCTTTCCCCGCGTCCAAACTATCCAACCATTCAACTGACTGTACGGAACCACAGATGGGTGAGTCTGAAAAGCTGTTCACACATTCTATGCAATGTTCATCAGAAGTGTGCTCAAAAGCTTCGCAGAGTCAAGAGGAGGAAATTTGCACCGGTGCCTAAATTTTTTTTAGCTTCGATCTTTGGCAGAAAGAGGTATGGTACAAACAGCATCCTGACCCTCATCATCAGAAGTTAACCCCTGAGGGGGGTGATCCTGATGAGACTCAGATATCTGAGGCTCACGTGAACTGTACTGTGTCAGGGCAAGAAGAGGAGGGAGGGTGACTCCAATGGTGAGGAATGTGATAACACAGATGATGATGATGAGGTGTTAGATCCCAGTTGGCGAGAACATAGAGGCACACAACTGGGAAGGTCGTCTGAAGAGGAAGACGAGAAGGTTACGTTGCACCGTCTGTCGTAGACACCTAGTGATGCAGCCATGACAAGCAATGCATCCTCAGCCACTACTGTGCCTCTGACCAGCAGCGTCTGTTGGTCTGCAGCTCGCATGGGTGGAAAGGGTTTCCTAGCCTGGGCCTTTTTTGACACTGCAAAGGAATATCCAACTCATGTAATCTGCCAACTTTGCAAAAACAAACTGAGTTGAGGTAAAAAATGCAATAATTTGACTATTACATGTATGAACTGTCACGTGCGCAATCAACATGCTTTACTGTGGAAATGACACTGTGAAAAAATGCAGACCAGCGGACCTCAACAACAATGTGCTGCCCCATCAATTGCATATGCTGCTTCTTCCTCCTCCTCTGTTACCGTGCCAACTATTGAGACGCATGTTCTTGACCGCAGAACCTCGGGTTCTTTACCCACTCAAGTCACGCTGACTGAGAGGCCACCTTCAGCTATAACGGAAGCAGACATGCTTGCTGTCTTTGACCAATCTCAGAGAACGATCACACCACAAGTTTTTCAATCCATAGCAACATCTCTGCCTGCACCTCTGTCACAGTCCAGCAGTTTGTCCGGTTCACTGTACTCCGCCCTCTCATAGCACTGCAGCCAGCCCACGGTTCTGCAATTGAGGTCATGTAAAAGATTGTTTCCTCTATGCATGACAAAGCAAAGAGACTGAAAATACTGACCAAATACTGAATGTGTGACCATAACCTAAGGGTGAGACTGGAGTGAAGTTTCACCAATTTTTGCCAAAGTCGCAATTGATGAAATAGGCTAAAACTTCTAGAATCTCTAAACTCCGCAAACAAAGCAGAAAACCCAAAAATAAATATGAGCGCATTTAAAATAGACACAAAAGAAAGGTGCAAATTGAATAATAAATTGGGTGCAAACCAGAAAAAGGCACAAAAAACACAAAACTAGATAAAAAATGGGCAGAAAGGCAATGTTGAATCGAGGCAAAACCAAGCGAACTGATAGATATTATTAGCTTTGACCAGACAGTTGAAATATTTGCCAGACTTATCAAATGGCAATAACTTGTTTGATACACTTGTTGAATTTTTAGATAGTTATGTGTAAATTTACCATATAAACAGTTGATTATAAAACAATATTCCTAAAAATTCTCCAATCTACTTATTTTTGAAGCAAATGAAGAGACTCACTACAATGATTTTCATAATACTTTTTGAATTGTAAATCTTTGCTCACTTGGAATATTTATTTTCGTGAATCATTATGTATCAGTTTTAATGAAGCCTAATACTTTATTTTAGTAACATTCAATTAGCCTTTTCAACTGCTTCCTGACACTGGGTACACACAAAAACAATATATGTCAGTACAATCTCTAATTATTCTCTGCAAGACGTTGACCTTTGTACCAGTCAGAAATTATATCCTTCATTTATTTCTTACCATGCCGCCGCAATACCTTTTTCTTAATAAATGATAATAATATGAGTCCCTTTATAAATAATTAACAATAAATTATGCTGTATAAATTTACATACAATATTACCAGATTTTAAAATTCTCTTGAAAATAGATTTGCATTTTAGAAAGGAAATACTGACAAAAATAATTTAGTTATATCAGCTATGACAGGTAAGTAACACATTGATCTAGCAGGTTATTCTCTGCTGCTCAGTCTCAATTTAACTTTCTATCAATTATTTTCATGCATATTGTTTAATTCAGACGACACATTTTGTGCGTCCTTTTTTCAAGGGTGTCCAACATACTCCTTTTATATAGTTACTCTTGCAGATTTGTCTTAACCTCTCAACAGTCACATAACGGTAACCACCCCCACAAAAACCAATGAAATATATACATATATATATATATGTATACACAGTATATATATATATAGATAGAAGATATATATATATACATATATATATATATATATATATATACTGTATATACTGTATATATATACTGTTTACTAGCTGAAGAGCCCAGCGTTGCCTGGGCATAGTAACCAACTGTGGTTAGTTATAACAACAAATTTTAATGATTATATTGCACATAAAAACTGTGCATCTAATCCTATCCCGTGTGATACTGACTGCTGAGCCGTGTATCTAATCCTATTCTGTGTGATACTGTTTGCTGAGCTGCGTATCTAATCCTATCCTGTGTGATACTGACTGCTGAGCTGTGTATCTAATCCTATCCTGTGTGAAACTGACTGCTGAGCCATGTATCTAATCCTATCCTGTGTGATACTGGGCTCTCCCTGCAGTCTGTGTCAGAGGGTGGTCTGTGTTGGCACTGTAATAAATGGTGTTATTTCCAGCTTTACCGAAGGACGATAACACCATAGAAGTGATAAGAATAATAGGCCTCAGTTACCACAACTGTCTACAAAGAAAACTGTTGCTGATAGCAACCAATCACAGCTTATTTTTCCTCTTTTAAACAGCTCTGGGACAGCGTGGCGAGTTTTGAGTGGCAACTTTTGTGTTTCGACTTTTATGTGGCGAGGTTGGTGTATGTGTGGTGAAATGTGTGCTGAGGATGGTATATGTGTTGAAGCATGTGGTAGTGTGTGGCGCATTTTGTGTGTGTGCTCATATCCCCGTGTGTGGTGAGTATCCCATGTCAGAGCCCTACCTTAGCAACTGTCCGGTATATACTCTTTGGCGCCATCGCTCTCATTCTTTAAGTCCCCCTTGTTCAAATGTGGCAGCTGTCAATTTGCCTCCAGCACTTTTCCTTTCACTTTTTCCCCATTATGTAGATAGGGGCAAAATTGTTTGGTGAATTGGAAAGCGCGGGGTTAAAATTTCGCCTCACAACTTAGCCTATGATGCTCTCGGGGTCCAGACGTGTGACTGTGCAAAATTTTGTGGCTGTTGTTACGACGGTGCGGATGCCAATCCCAGACATACATACATACATACATACACACACATTGAGCTTTATATATTATATATATATATATATATATTATATATATATATATTAGCTGAAGAGCCCGGCACTGCCTGGGCATAGTAACTAACTGGTTAGTTATAGAAAATTATAATTATCGTCCATCCCATAGTCCCATGCCCATATAGCCATCATGCATATCCACGATCCCATAGGCCCGTGCCCATATACCCATCATACATATCCTCCATCCCATAGTCCGGTGCCCATATACCCATCACACATCCTCCATCCCATAGTCCCATGCACATGTATCCATCATACTCATTCACCATCCCATAGTCGAGTGCCCATATACCCATCACACATCCTTCATCTCATAGTCCCATGCCCATATACCCATTATACATATCCTCCATCCCATAGTCCCGTGCCCATATACCCATCATACATATCCTCCATCCCATAGTCCAGTTCCCATATACCCATCACACATCCTCCATCCCATAGTCCCGTGCCCATATACCCATCATACATATCCTCCATCCCATAGTCCAGTGCCCATATACCCATCACACATCCTCCATCCCATAGTCCCGTGCCCATATACCCATCATACATATCCGCCATCCCATAGTCCCGTGCCCATATACCCATCGTACATATCCTCCATCCCATAATCCAGTCCCCATATACCCATCACACATCCTCCATCCCATAGTCAACCATTATGACATCATAATGAGCGGCGGGGCTTGCAACCTATGATGACATCAGCGTCGCCATGGCAACCATTATGACATCATAAAGAGGGGCGGGGCTTGATACACACACACTTTTTCCCCATTATGTAGATAGGGGCAAAATTGTTTGGTGAATTTGAATGCGCGGGGTTAAAATTTCACCTCACAACATAGCCTAGGATGCTCTTGGGGTCCAGACGTGTGACTGTGCCAAATTTTGTGGCTGTAGCTGCGACGGTGCGGATGCCAATCCTGGACATACACACACACACATACATACATACACACATTGAGCTTTATATATTAGATACATATATATATATACTAGTTGAAGAGCCCGGCGCTGCCCGGGCATAGTAACCAACTGTGGTTAGTTATAGCAAATTATGATTATCCCCATCCCATAGTCCCGTGCCCATATACCCATCATACATATCCATGATCCCATAGGCCCATGCCCATATACCAATCATACATATCCTCCATCCCATAGTCCAGTGCCCATATACCCATCACACATCCTCCATCCCATAGTCAACCGTTATGACATCATAATGAGCGGTGGGGCTTGCAACCTATGATAACATCAGCATCACCATGGCAACCATTATGACATCATAATGAGGGGTGGGGCTTGATACACGCACACTTTTTCCCTATTATGTAGATAGGGGAAAAATTGTTTGGTGAATTGGAACGCGCGAGGTTAAAATTTCACCTCACAACATAGCCTAGGATGCTCTCGGGGTCCAGACGAGTGACTGTGCCAAATTTTGTGGCTGTAGCTGCGACGGTGCGGATGCCAATCCCGGACATACACACACACACACACACACACATACATACATACATACATAATGTCATGTCGGACGCTGTTCACACCACAGCATCCGGCAGGCAGAGGTAGTTCCACCTCCAGCCACTATAGCCTCAGTGGCGCCGGCTTGATCTTCAGGCTCTTGGGGGTTAATCCTGCTGGAGACCAGGTTGGATGGTTAGTCACGCCCACGGTCTTTAAATAGTCATGCTGGCCTATGGGCGTCGCCGATTATAGCTTGTGTTTCATACCAAGTGGTTCTGGTCTGGAGTGGAGGTGTTGCAGAGAGAGAGAGATTCGTATCTGGTGGTGTATGATCCGTCGTTATCCTTTCTTCTTCCCCTATTTGTGTTTTGTTGTGCCCTGTTCACATTACTGTATATTCCTGTGTGTGTGCGGCGCAGTGCAGTTTAAGTTCTCCCTGTCTGTCATAATTTGTGTAGGGGCTTTGGTGGTGTGACACCTCACTGGGTGGAGGGTGGAGGGTTAAATGCAGGGCTGAGCAGGAGACAAGGAAAGGTTGGAGGCTCAGGCATTTGCACCATCAGCAAAAACCCTGGGTTGAGGGTCAGACAGGGTTTCCCCTAGTTATAGGGACATCACGGGGCCTTGGGTATTACAGCCTCTGGGGGTACCCAATAGGCCATGGACAGAAATCTCCATGGATTTCATCACTGACTTGCCAGCCTCAGCGGGGAACACGGTCATCCTGGTGGTGGTTGACCGTTTTTCTAAGATGGCGCATTTTGTGGTGTTGTCTTCATTGCCCAATGCTAAGACATTGGCTCAGGTATTTGTGAAGGAGGTGGTCAGACTCCACGGAGTACCGTCGGACATAGTATCTGATAGGGGTAGGCAATTTGTGGCGAGGTTTTGGAAAGCTTTTTGCTCACGTTTGGGGATCAAGTTGTCACATTCATCGGCGTTTCATCCACAGTCTAATGGACAAACTGAGCGCATGAACCAAAATCTAGAACAGTATTTACGATGCTTTGTGTCCGACAACCAGGAGGAGTGGTCTACTTTCCTTCCTCTGGCCGAATTCGCGTTAAATAATCACCGCCAAGAGTCATCGGGAGAGTCTCCATTCTTTTGTGTGTACGGTCAACATCCTCAGTTTTGTACCTTACGTCAGGGTGACTCGGGGGGTGTCCCGGAGGAGGATCAGCTAGGAGCCCAATTGTCATCAGCCTGGAAGCGGGTGAAACAGTGTTTGTTGAGCATGAGTGCCAGGTACAAACGGGTGGCTGACGGTAGACGTGTGCCAGGTCCGGACCTGTGTGTGGGTGAATGGGTGTGGTTAGCTACGAAGAACATAAAACTCAAAATTCCATCTTTAAAACTGGGTCCAAGGTTTATTGGGCCTTTTAGGATTTCTGCCATCATTAACCCAGTGGCTTATCGGTTGGAACTTCCTGCGGTGTACAAGATACACAACGTGTTTCACAGGGCTTTATTGAAAAAGGTGGTAGGCTTGGTGGACACGACGCCTATGCCACCTCCAGTCATGGTGGATGGCGATTTAGAGTTTGAGGTCGCCAAGGTAGTGGACTCTCGAGTAGTACGCCGTACTCTTCAGTATTTGGTGCACTGGCGGGTGGTATGGTCCGGAGGAGAGGTCTTGGGTTCCAGCCTCAGACATACATGCGGATCGGCTGGTCAGTTCTTTTCACCGTCGTCATCCGGACAAGCCGGGTCCTATGAGTCTTGAGGGTCCGGAGGTCCCTCATAGAAGATGGGGTAATGTCATGTCGGACGCTGTTCACACCACAGCATCCGGCAGGCAGAGGTAGTTCCACCTCCAGCCACTATAGCCTCAGTGGCGCCGGCTTGATCTTCAGGCTCTCGGGGGTTAATCCTGCTGGAGACCAGGTTGGATGGTTAGTCACGCCCACGGTCTTTAAATAGTCATTCTGGCCTATGGGCATCGCCGATTATAGCTTGTGTTTCATACCAAGTGGTTCTGGTCTGGAGTGGAGGTGTTGCAGAGAGAGAGAGATTCATATCTGGTGGTGTATGATCCGTCGTTATCCTTTCTTCTTCCCCTATTTGTGTTTTGTAGTGCCCTGTTCACATTACTGTATATTCCTGTGTGTGTGCGGCGCAGTGCAGTTTAAGTTCTCCCTGTCTGTCATAATTTGTGTAGGGGCCTTGGTGGTGTGACACCTCACTGGGTGGAGGGTGGAGGGTTAAATGCAGGGCTGAGCAGGAGACAAGGAAAGGTTGGAGGCTCAGGCATTTGCACCATCAGCAAAAACCCTGGGTTGAGGGTCAGACAGGGTTTCCCCTAGTTATAGGGACATCACAGGGGCCCCGGGTATTACATCCTTTGTGGAACTAAGCCCCCCATGACACATACATACACACTTGAGCTTTATATATTAGATATGCACACACACACACGTGGTCAAAATTGTTGGTACCCGTTCTTTAATTACAGAAAAACCCACAATGGTCATAGAATTAACTTTAATTCAACAAAAGTAATAATAAATAAAAAATCTATGATAGCGAACAACTGAAAGTTAGACATTGCTTTTCAACCATGCTTCCACAGAATTTTAAAAAATAAAACTCATGAAATAGGCCTGGACAGAAATGATGGTACGCCTGAAAATAATGTGTCAAAAGGGACATGTTAAATCATGATGTGTCCACTAAGTAGCATCACAGGTGTCTACAATCTTGGAATCAGTGAGTGGCCTGTATAGAGGGCTACAGATACTCACTGTGCTGTTTGGTGACATGGTGTGTATCACACTCAACATGGACCAGAGGAAGTGAAGGAAATACTAGTCTCAGGAGATTAGAAAGAAAATAATAGACAAACATGTTAAAGGTAAAAGTTGTAAGACCATCTCCAAGCTGCTTGATGTGCCGGTGACTACAGTTGCACATATTACTCAGAAATTTAAAATCCATGGGACTGTAGCCAACCTCCCTGGAGGTGGCCGCAGGAGGAAGATTGATGACAAATCAAACAGACGGATAATACAAATGGTAGCAAAAGAGCCAAGAAAAACTTCTAAGCAGATTAAAGGTGAACTTCAAGCTCAAGGAACATCAGTGTCAGATCGCATCATATATGAGCCAAAGTGGACTTCATGGGAGATGACCAAGGAGGACACCATTGTTAAAAAAAAATCATAAAAAATCCAGACTGGAATTTGCCAAACTACATGCAGACAAGCCACAAAGCTTCTGGGAGAATGTCCTATGGACAGATGAGACAAAAATGGAACTTTTTGGCAAGGCACATCAGCTCTATGTTCACAGATGGAAAAATAAAGCATATCAAGAAAAGAACACTGTCCCTACTGTGAAATATGGAGGAGGCTCTGTTACTTTCTGAGGCTGCTTTGCTGCATCTGGCACAGGGTGCCTAGAATCTGTGCAGGGTACAATGAAATTTCAAGACTAGAAAGGTATTCTAGAGAGAAATGTGCTGCCCAGTGTCAAAAAGCTTGGTCTCAGTCGCAGGTCATGGGTCTTGCAACAGGATAATGACCCAAAACACACAGCTAAAAACACCCAAGAATGGCTAAGAGGAAAACATTGGGCTATTCTGAAGTGGCCTTCTATGGGCCCTGACCTAAGTCCTATTGAGCATCTTTGGAAAGAGCTGAAACATGTCGTCTGGAAAAGGCTCCCTTCAAACACGAGACAACTGGAGCAGTTTGCTCTTGAGGAGTGGGCCAAAATACCTGTTGAGAGATACAGAAGTCTTATTGACAGTTACAGGAATCGTTTGATTGCAGTGATTGCCTCAAAAGGTTGTGCAACAAAATATTAAGTTAAGGGTACCATCATTTCTGTCCAGGCCTATTTCATGAGTTTTATATTTTTTTTAAATTCTGTGGAAGCATGGTTAAAAAGCAATGTCTGACTTTTATTTGTTCCATTTGTTCATGATCATAGATTTTTTAGTTATTACTACTTTTGTCAGATTCAAGTTATTACTGTGACCATTGTGGGTTTTTCTGTCATTAAACAAGGGGTACCAACAATTTTGACCACGTGTGTGTGTATATATATATATATATATATATATATATATATATATATATACACATATATATATATATATATATATATTTCTAGATTTTAAATTTATGTCTCAAGTGAACATAGTTGACAATTCCTTAAGTGTATTTTAATCCCTAAGTAAAATAACTAGTTTTAGCCTTAAAGGAATTATGCACTTCAAAATATACAGTATCTTTACATACTGTATATATCTAACATAAATATAGACAACTTGCTAACATGGATAACTATATTATGGTTCCATACAACTCGAAACTCATATTAAACCATATTGTGTCCATACAAACAGCACCTGATATAGAACAATGTCAGTTAGTGCTATATCTGCATTTGCAAAATGACATTTTAGAATTCTCTCCATGCATGCAGAAAAATGGCAAAACTCGGCAATATAATATACAGGAGGCAAGGGGCATTATGGATTGTGATTCTGCATTGCACAGTTAGCTGGAATGAGCCTAAGAATATTTGCATTTAAAATTATGCTTTCTTTATATTGAGTCAACAAGTTTCAGGGTTACACTGACCCTTTTGCTAGGCATGTAATTCATACAATTACAATGAAATACATATATATTTCCATGCAATAATTTATAGATGCATTGTTTCAAAATGTTAAAAAATATACTTAGATTTATATTCATTATGGAGATTTGACTTGTAGTCTTACATAGATCTACTTTTACTTAATTTTTAGAATATTTGTACTTGACCTTTGGGGAAAGTCGCCTGGTACATTAGTGGATGATGTAGAGTTTGGTGCCTTTTTCACATATGTGAAAAAGTAGATTTTATGTTATAATAAAAGTCGAAACACCATCGTGAATATTAGAAATAAGCAGTACATCTAAAACTCAAATTCATCAACTTCGACAATTTTTTTGTAAAATTGTGATTTGCGTAGAATAAATTTGCAAGGACTTCAATACTGGAAGGCTGGCAATTATTCATAGGGTAAACGTGAGGGAGAAGAGAGAGAGGGGGACCCTGTTGACAATAAATTCAAACTTTTTATAGGCAAGAGAGAATAACCCACTGACCATAAGAGCTTACACTCTACACGAGAAAAACACTTACCCAATGACTCTGAAGACGGAAATTGACTGTGCTGTATAAGCTGTGCTTCACTGGTAACCACTGATCTGTAATGGTCCCAGTACTGACCACAACTGTACAAGATACAATAATCGACTAGATGTCATAGCTTCAGGCCTTTATAGGGAAACCTACATGGTAGCGCAAAATGATGGTTGACTTCTTTCTGATGCTTCAACATTGTGGGAAACTTTTCCAGGAAATTCTTTTTCTTTTTTTTTGAAAAATCGAATCTAAAAATGTTCGAATTCACATGATTTCAGGAAACTCAACTCATTGGAGAATTGATCTGCTCAATTCTAATGAGCATGTTCTTTTACATTTCAAAGCAATGCATAACTATATGAAAAGCATTAAACAATACAACTCTTAATTACTGTTTATATTGTGCCGCAAATATTGCGGAAACTGAACCATATTATCTTGCTGCTACATTTTCCTGAAAGTAAATGATGTGTTACGCTCGTGAATGCTCATGGCAATGACAGAGAAGAGAGTATCGACTTTGTAATTCATTTATTTGAATATGTAGCTTGATTGCACAATACACTTCTCACTTTCTTAAGATGGCTCAGCTCCACAAGGTGAGCTACAAAAAACAAGGGAGTCCATTGGAAATCTATGTGACGCCCTTACCCAGCTGCATAATGGTAATGCCCTTTGAAGTGCTCTTTTCTTTTCCTAATTTCCAGGTCTACAACTCTGCAATTGGTCTTGATAAAAATGTCCTACTGGCTTGTTTCTAAAGCTAGTATGACGGCTATAAATTTCCATGGTGGCAGCCAACAAACAGTGAAGTCTCTACACAAACACATTCAGCCAAATTGCTTCCATTTGGTTTAAATGTATAAAGATATTAAAGAAGTTGTCCACTAATAGGACAACCCCTTCTTAAACTAAATGTTTTGGCCCCGATAAAATAATAAAGCCTATACTCACCTCCTGTGCCGGTACCATTCCCTCAGTCTCGGCACCCGCTCTCCCTGGGGCTGTGATGCAGTGTTGTGACACATGAGATCAGCTGCAGCCTGGACTTCCTCTTCATGATCCGTTAGTCTGGAGGTGGAGACAGTGACGCCAGTGTTGATTGGGCACCAGGCATCACGTATCATCACAGCCCCAGGACCGCGAGTACCGACACTGCTGGAATGGAGCTGGAACAAGAGGTAAGAATAGGCTTTATTCTTTATTGGAGCAGAACATTTAGTTTAAGAAGGAGTTTCCCTAGTAGTGGACAACCCCTTTAATAAAAATGGTTGCAAAGGATTGAACAGCCTTTAATTTTTACCCAACAATTCACAGAAATGCTTTTGCCACAGTGTTATAGGTGATACGGGAAGAACAGTTATTCAACTTTCTAGAGATGAGATATTTTGCATTTCTACATCCTGAAAATATCAAGAACCTTATTAATAAAACTAATTTACCTGTCATGCAGTACACATACTTAAGTTTTTCTGCTCATTGATGTATTATCAATATCATAAATTATATGATCCTGGTGAAAGTCTTAGCAGTCACTAAATTCTTTGGATGGGGCCAGAATTTTTTAGGTATGACGATAGGAACCAGAAATAGTTTGATACTTACCAATTTTATAATCCCATGCCCATCAAGTTCCATTATTGCAGAGATAAAAGTGATTTCACTGAATTTCCTTGAAAATTTTCCATGCCAAAAGAGAGCATTATGCTTATATATAAAAGAAAGGCATAATAGAGCAAGATATACTGACCAAGCTCTAAACACAGAATTACAGTTTTTTTCATATTAAAAGGCTGTCAAATTATAAATATGGGTAAAAATGGTGCATTACACAGATATGGCTGAGAGAGAACGTAAGGGAAGATTGTTGTCCTCTTTTACTTTCTTTCCCTCATTCTTTTTTCCATCTCCCTCCTACCTACTATATAAATCCATCTTTCTTTATACTCAGTTATCAGATAGTAAAATCCAGACTTACATGTGCAATTAATTCTGAAAGCCTCTACTCATACAAAATTGCCTATAGTTCTGCAGTAGATTACAGTTTTGATCTACAGAAAAGCTTTTATGACTTAATGAAAAAATGTCAGCTGTGGGCAACCATGTGGATATATTGAAGAACTGTGGATATCAAGTGATATAAGTTGTAATAAATTGTGACAATGCAATTTTAATACAGTTTAGATAAAGGTCTACCTTACGCACAATGTACCCTGCCCCTCCGAGAGGTGGAGCAACAATAAATCTCATAATAATGATTATAATAATTATAATAATGTCAACTATTGACTGCTTTTTTTCCAAAGTGATCAAACCAATGGACTTCATATTTTGAAAAGGATAAACACAACATTAAAGCTTGAAAAGTACAGGCTTTAAAACCTATTTCCGACATTGGGCATAATAGTACGCCCACATTGGACACCCTCCTCTTAATGTGGGCTCCAACGGTGAGTCCACATCTTTCCAGACACATGTCAGCTATTCAGAACAGCCGTGAGTGGATTCGCGATCAACCCACGGCTATTAACCCGTTAAATACCGCTGTCAAACTCTGACAGTGGCATTTAACTCGTGCTTCCAGGAGAAGAGGGTTGCATTGACAGTCCAACACAATAGATGGCACTTTGAACACATTTTATAAGTGGAAAAAAATTTGTAAATAACTCATGAAAGACTAAAGTTTCATTAAAGCCAAATACACCATTGTTTTTCTTGTGAAGTTCTCAATAAGTTTGATGTGTCACATGACCCTCTTCTCATTAAAAAAAATGTTGGATCCAAAATGGCTGACTTCAAAATGGCCACCATGGTCACCACCCATCTTGAAAAGTTTCCCCCCTCCCATATACTAATGTGCCACAAACAGTAAGTTAATATCACCAACCATTCCCAATTTATTTAGGTGTATCCATATAAATGGCCCACCCAGTAGAACCAGCCACAGCGCACAGAGGCAGACATACACATTAAATGGAAACTTCATGAACAGTTTGTGGGCTCTTCTCCCTGATGAGCGGTCGAGCTAAGATTCTGTAGATCAGGAAAAACTAGCTTTTACTTAGAGATCACATTACTTGGATGCAAATGTAACTCATAGAGACAAGGGGGAGGCAGTTATTAAAACTGGTGTTTCAGACACCAGTCTTGAGGCAAAAGCCCTCTGGAATAAGGTGCGCCAAATTTATTAATACACACACACATCTTTTTGGGCCGTTCTTGTAGCGGAAAATGATGAAATTTATGCCAGCTATGAGCTATCATAGACTTCAGCTACAGTTTACATTATATGTCTTATAGCAAATTTACCATGCGGCAATTGGTCATGTCATCTTTTACTGAACCCCATTCACTTTTAGAGCCTTTACAAAAGGTTGCAATTTTTTTGCCACAAAGTAGCACTAAATTTTCCAACACTTTGATGCCTGACTACTAAAGTATAGGGAAAAATAAACTCCCCCTGAGATCTTCAGCTACCAAATCACGTCAAATGTTGCACGTTGATATTTTTCAGAAAACTGTGGCATTATATCACATAACAGACAGGGGAGTGCATTCAATTCTTCTTTCATCCGCCTACGTAGATGGATGTTTGCGTGGGCTCTGTGTATCCTTCAGTTGTAAAACATTTTTTGTGTGTTTTAGAGATAAAGAAATCTGCCATAACTTCACAGCTTGCTGACAACTTGTACAGGCACCTTTGCTTGATGTAGAGAATATTGAATAGTTTGTTAAATGAAGTTTGATCCAAATGTCCTGGTTACTGGACTGATTGTGACAGCGTTACAACATCTATTGGCACAAAATCAATGTGACTGAATCCAACGTTGCACCTGTGCTCTACTGTATGAAAATCTCACAAGGCACAAAACTTTGTGTCACTATTTTTTTTCTTTTTACCAAGCTATCATTGTTAGAATACATCTTGAGCAGGAAATTTCTACAATGACTTGTTATTTTCAAGATTGTTTACTATCAATGAATCATAATATTTTTATTTACATTCTGAGCTGAAAAATCCATAGATCACAAATATGTCTCAAATAGATACATCGTAGCAAACCTTCAGCCCTAAAAAGATATCTATATTGCTGATAGTTCACATTGAATTTTGGACTCAATTCCAGCACTGTTAGCTGTAAGAAATATTAAAGGGGATCTCTGGAGAAAACAAGTTATGGTCTATATAAAGGACTAGCTGAAGAGCCCGGCACTGCCCGGGCATAGTAACTAACTGTGGTTAGTTATAGAAAATTATAATTATCCTCCATCCAATAGTCCCGTGCCCATATACCCGTCATACATATCCACGATCCCATAGGCCCGTGCCCATATACCCATCATACATATCCTCCATGCCATAGTCGAGTGCCCATATACCCATCACGCATCCTCCATCCCATAGTCCCATGCCCATATACCCATCATACATATTCTCCATCCCATAGTCCCATGCCCATATACCCATCATACATATTCTCCATCCCATAGTCCCATGCCCATATACCCATCATAAATATTTGCCATCCCATAGTCGAGTGCCCATATACCCATCACACATCCTTCATCTCATAGTCCCATGCCCATATACCCATCATACATATCCTCCATCCCATAGTCCCGTGCCCATATACCCATCATACATATCCGCCATCTCATAGCCCCGTGCCCATATACCCATCATAAATATCCTCCATCCTATAGTCCAGTGCCCATATACATATCACACATCCTCCATCCCATAGTCCCGTGCCCATATACATATCCGCCATCCCATAGCCCCATGCCCATATACCTGTCATACATATCCTCCATCCCATAGTCCAGTGCCCATATACCCATCACACATCCTCCATCCCATAGTCCCGTTCCCATATACCCATCATACATATCCTCCATCCCATAGTCCCGTGCCCATATACATATCCTCCATCCCATAGTCCCGTGCCCATATACCTGTCATACATATCCTCCATCCCATAGTCCGGTGCCCATATACTCATCACACATCCTCCATTCCATAGTCAACCATTATGACATCATAATGAGCGGCGGCAGGGCTTGCAACCTTTGATGACATCAGCATCGCCATGGCAACCATTGTGATATTATAATGAGGGGCGGGGCTTGATACGCACACACTGCTTCCCCAGTATGCAAATAGGGGCATTATGACATCATAATGAGGGGCAGGGCTTGATGCGCACACAATTTTGCCCCCAGTATGTAGATAGGGGCAAAATTGTTTGGTGAATTGGAGCGTGCAGGGTTAAAATTTTGCCTCACAACATAGCTTAGGACGCTCTCGGGGTCCAGACGTGTGACTGTGCCAAATTTTGTGGCTGTAGCTGCGATGGTGCGGATGCCTATCCCGGACATACAAACATACACACACACACACATACATACGCACATACATACACACTTTGAGCTTTATATATTAGATAGGCTAAATTGTATTGATCAGTGGAAGGCTAAGGCTAATTTCACACTAGCGAATGGAGGAGCTGCGGAGGGATGCGGACTTCCTCCATGAAGCTCCGCCCACTGCTGCACCTCCTCCATTCAGCTCCGCCTCCGTCGGCATGTGACCTGCGTACCTTATCTTTAACATTGGGTACGCAGGCAGTGCCGACGTATGCGGATGCCTCTGCATGTGTCGTTTTGATGGTGCAGCAGCCTGTGCCGAACGCAATGTGTTGGATTTTGTTGCGGTCACCACACCGTCAAAACGACGCATGCAGAGGCATCCGCATAAATCGGCACGGCCTGCGTACCCAATGTTAAAGATAGGGTATGCAGGCCACATGCCGATGGAGGCAGAGCTGAATGGAGGAGGCGTGGCAGTGGGCGGAACTTCACGGAAGAAGTCTGCATCCCTCCGCAGCTCCTCCATATGATAGTGTGAAATTAGCCTTAGCCTTCCACTGATCAATACAATTTAGCCTATCCTTTATATAGGCCATAACTTGTTTTCTCCAGAGATCCCCTTTAATATTTGCAGGCTGCATGCTGACGGAGGCAGAGCTGAACGGAGGAGGCGAGGCTGTAGGCGGAGCTTTATGGAGGAAGTCCGCATCCCTCCGCAGCTCCTCCATACGCTAGTGTGAAACTAGCCTAACTGTTAGGACCCCAATTGATCAGTAGGACACGTTCCTATGATCCTTGTCCGACTGCTGCTCCTTTCATTCCCTATAGGGCTGCTGAGTGCTGCTCTCTGCATTTTCTGGTAGCCGCATAGAGAATAAATGGAGCTGTAGATGGGGATGTATTCTGGTGTAAAAGCTTTCATGAACTGGTCCAAAAGTGTAATAAACAATTTTATAATTTATCATGATAATACTGTAAGAATATGTGCAAATCACTTTAAAATTGCTATTAGATTTCATGTAGATCAGTCTACTGGATAATGGCAGGTGTCATCCATGCTGGGAGGTAAAGGAAAGGAAGTTACAGCTCCTATAGTGCTTGCAAAATACTGATAAAGAGGAACCACACAGCGAAAAGGAATGGATGAGACTCAGGACAGTTTCTGGAAATTTTAATTTAAATGTAAAATTAAACTAGTTTGTGCGTTACTGGCATTTTACCCCTTTTGGGGATGAGGGCAGCAATACTATGTCTTTCTTAAGTTAAACACAAATATAGGTATGTTTTAAACTATATTTAGATCACATTAAATTACCCCTTTAATAATGTATCAACCAAAATACCTTTTCCAGAGCAGGATGTATTTTATGGAAATTCTTAAAACAATAAACGTAAACGTTTGCAAGTATAAGTATTCACAATGGCATACTGTAAGTGAATCATTTAATTGAGCAGTAATTGCAGATTGTGCCTGCCCCCTACTTTGTTTTATTAGGTGACAGAGCAATTTACGTGCTTTTATAACTTTAATTTGCCTATAATGTATCAGAAGTGTTAGTCATCAGTCTTAGCGACAAACACATTTCTATACTCATACAAAAAAGTACAACAGTTGCTATGGCCGACTTCTCCTTTTTAATTGACCATTAAAGTGTCAAAAATGGTGTCACTTCAGTATCAGGTACTGACGAGGTAAGATATTCCGTTCCTTGCCACACGGCCACTTACGGTATATTGCATTCAGTTGTGCCCTTTACTATGCATCCATGACTGGGCGCTTAGAAGCACCTGGATGTATGTAACAATAGTCATCCTTTAACTCAAACCTTAAAGATTACTTATATTTTATCCAGAAATTCTAGAATATTTTAGATATGATAAATGTGATATGATAGGAAAACCCCTTTGAAGAATGTGTCCATTGAAAAGTAAAAGTTTTGCAGTGGTTCTACACCCTCCTGTGATATACCATTAAAGAGCTATTCACAGATCTGCTATTTTGTAGACACTCTGCAGTGATGCAGAAAGGAAGATTAGACTAATCAGGACCCCTATTCTACTGATCCTGGCAAATTAGCGGTAGGACCTCTAACAATTGGAGAAAAAGTCATAAATGTGTATAACAGGAAAACTCTTTGGAAGAACATGTCCATTGGAAATTAAAAATAAACCACAGTGGTTCTAGATCCTCCTGTGCAGGTCCATTGTTAAGCTAGTCCCAGAAATGCTGTTTTGTAGACACTCGAGCCTAGTCATTGCAACTTCACCATTGTCATCTTTGGACAGTTCCTTAAGGCCCCGTCACACACAACGATATTGAGAAAGATATCATTGCAACGTCACCAATTTGGTGACATTGCAGCGATGTCTAAACGACATCGTTGTGTGTGACATGTAGCAACGATAAACGATCAGTTGGCTGATCATTAATCGATGCTTAATGCTCTGGGCCATAAATCTATCATTGGTCTCCCGCTGGGCAGCACACATTGCTGCGTGTGACATCGAGAGACCAACTGTCAGCAACTTTGGGAGCTGGTATCCAGGGAAAACAGCGGGTATCTAAGAGCCGCGCGGCTCTTAGTTACCCACTGTTTACCTTGGATACCAGCTTGCTAGCTGGTCCTGATCGCTGGTGAGTCTGTCTATGTGACAGCTCACCAGCGATCAGCTAACTATGTCCCAGCGATCCCATCCACGTCGGATCGTTGGTGGGATGGCTGAGACATTGAAGCATGTAACGGGGCCCTTATTCTTGGCCATATTTATCCTTCTTGAATATTCTTATGCTGACAAATACAAAACATCCTACACCTTGACAGCTGCCACTGTGGCAAGATAATCAATGTAATTTAGTTTACCTTTTAATGAGGAGAGAGATACATATTTTGGAACTTGTTCAGTTCCCAAATGCACACCGTAGATGAATTTCTTAGGAGCCAACTATGGTTCAAAGAGTGCCTTCTCTAATTGGGGAAGACACCCTTTCTCTGTCAATGTAATTGTCTTCATGAAAGAAAGACCTTTTATAGATGAAACTTATTTTAAAAAGTGATTTTGATATTTATCGCATGTAGTACTACTAAGTACTAACAAATTTATCCCAAGCAAACAAACTTGTATGGCTATTTCCATGATAATAAGCGATGATAACATGTGGCTGCATATTTTGGTTCACAAAAATAAGGTGCAACAACGTTATTCAACTGATTTAAGTTTTGTTCCCTGCACAGTGGGTAAGCAGCAATACCTAAGAAACAAAGCCAGTGTTGCCTTAATGCTCTTAAGTATCCTGATCCACCAAGTTATAACATATCCCAGTGACAAGGAAAGTCATGATAAAACAGTAATACTTTTAAACTTTAAAACTTCCATGGTCTTGTCATTCATAATTGCACATGATAAGGCCTGTAATATTTTCACTTCACATTCAAATGTGGTTTGAAATATTTCGGCTGAAGCATATTCATATGCACACAACTGAATATATTCTGTGCTTTTACTATTTATACTTAGATTGGAACTAATTATAAGAAAATCATGAGTTATTTGACATCTCTGAACAAATTAACACCGTACTTGAACTTAACTCATTTAATTACAAGGATATTGCAGCCATGAGCACAAGTCAAGCAGTGCGGAAGCAAACACTTCTGTTCACTAATAATGGAAATATTCCACATGTGTAGGATAAGACACAATGCAAAAATAAATAGTATAAATTGAGCAATGACAGAATGTTAACATGATGATGTCTGCAAGTTCTCAGACTCAAACTATTAATTTTTTTATAGAGGGTGTGATAATGTTAGAACTACCCATTGAACTACTAAATAATTTTTCCCTTCCCAATTCAGGGCTAAAAACACAGTAGCCCATGAAATATAAATGCTTACATCATTTTTATAATACAGTATAGAAAAAATGAAGACCATGTTGTTCTTTGTAAGATCAATACATGGAGACCAACTTTCGTCATGTATCATAAACAACCATCAAATATGCCAGGAGAAAGAAGAAGAAAAAGGGTTTAATACAAAAGATACAATAAATGAATACCAGTGGCGCTAACTGAGAGTAACTTAAAGGTCCCCTGTTGCAAATAGATCTTCCTGACCACCACAGATTTTATTGGAAATGTAAGAAACAAACTAGTCAATTGCACAATAGCCAAGTTTAATTCTTACATTCAATAGAAAAGAGCAAAATAGGAACACATTTTGGGGCCAGGATTTGTTAACCAGATCAAATGAAGATGGCTTTTCCATTGGTCAATACAGTTCTTTCAGAAATGGGAGTCCTTCACTGATGAGGGCGAAGTGGTAGACATTTAATTTATTGTGATAATGGCACATATCAAGGGGTGAAATACAGTTGTCAGCAAAAAAAACACTGAGGAGAAATGAATAACTGTAATGGACCAACCAGTGCTTGACAAGGGACAAAATGTGATGACTAGATGACTAGCCCAGAACATCTCTAGATACAGGTCTCTTGTGGTGTTTCCAGGGTGCAGTGGTTAGTACTCATAAAAAGTAATCCAAAGACCACCACTTTTCAGTGAACGGGAAAGACAGATGGAAGTAGTGAGTAAAGGCTTGCCAGTCTGGTTCAATCCTACAGCAAATTGCTGAAAAAGATACTGCTGGCTATGATAGAAAAGTATCACAAAGCTGATTTATAATTGGAGCATCATCAGAACTGGACTAGGAAGCAACACACGAAGGTGGATGAGTTTGATCAATCACATGTTCTTTTATATGTGTATGGCTGGATGCTTGTAAATTGCTTTTGAGTTGGCAGATCAGACAAATTATGAGAAGTCAGTCAGGTGGAGGCAATGTGATGTTCTAAGTAAAGTTCTGTTGCAAAACCTATTTGCATTCATATTATTTTGACATGAACAACCTACCAAATCCACTAAACCTTGTGGCATACCGAGTACATCCCTTTTTGGCAGCAGCATTGCCTAATGGGAGTGGTCTTTTTAGCAGGATAATGCATCCTGCCACACTGAAAAATTTGCTCACGAAAGGTTTGACAAAAAGTTCCAGGCGTCAGTCTGGCCTCGAATTTTAACAGATCTCAGTCCAATCAAGCATTCTTGAAATGTAATAGAAAACCAGGATCAATTCAGAAGTTTTTTTATAGTCAATCTCTCCATGAGACAGAAGTGTTTTAGTGGCACAATATTAGGTATGTGATTTGAAATGTGATTGATTGGTGAATAGCATTGAGCTCCAGAGGTTTGGCATTGATAGTATCCATGAGCACTTTAAGCATTTTTTATATTTGGGTATCATAGGTACTAAAGACAGAGAGAGTGACTTCAAGCAAATAGTGAATAAAATGAAAAACATACTCATTTAAATGAAGATTAACTAAACATTGTTAGAATTCACAGTACTGTTTTAGTTTTTTTTTCTGTCTACATCACAAAAATCCCAGAAAAAAAAAGTTCTGCTCATCTAGTTAGAAGTAGTAAGGGCAGAAAGCAGAATTCTAGACATTTCACCAGTATAAAGGATTTTGTGGAAACTCTGTGGTTAATGAATATTTTTCAGTGGGAGCATTCAGCACCATCAACCCAGCTAATGGTCTCTTAACAGTGAGCATATCCGATTTGTGAGGCAAATCCTATTTAATAATAGCCCACCACGATGTCAAAACATCTCATAGTTTCATATTATAATAATTGGATTTGTTGCTGATATAATTTATACCAAGTTAATTACCAGTTTTACATTTGGGGATTATTGAATGATTCTAGAAATGTGAAGAATTGGATAGACAATGATTTGCTGACAATGTAAGCCAAATCTATATGCAGTGTGTTTTAGGTTTTTGTACATTACTCCAGCACCTTGTATGTCAGCTAATTAACGACCGGCAGTTTTTTCTTTGCAAACAGGCTAAAAAAGATTATTTGTGTTTACGGATAAACGGACCTGTAGAAGTTCAGGTTCATTGGGTCTGACCAAACTTTAGGCCAAAGTTCGGTTCGGGTAGCAGAACTGTGCCCAAACTCAAACCAACTCTCCTAACTGAACTGTGAAACGGGCTCCCGGGAGAAGTCCATGTTCGGAGTTTAGCACCGTACACTAGATATCTGGTACAATCCCCAAACTTAATAGTTCGGGTTAGCTCATCTTTATTTGTGTTCATTCATTTACAGATAATATATTAAGTGATATTTTTTCACATTTCATCCTGGGCCTGCCCCAAATATATCTTCTTTGTTGCATGGCATCACCATATTCCCTCTGCAGGCGGCATTGGTAAATTGGTAATGGAGGAGACATCATGACCAGTGCTGTATTTACGGGCATGTTTGTGCTGTTCAGCAGAAATAATTAGCTTACTGCTAAAGCTAATGGGGCAGTGTCACTTCCGACTTAACCTACTTAAAGAAGCACTCCCATTAAGTTATGTATTCATTAAATGTGTGTAAATGGGCATGTATTGTAGTGTGAGTGTATGTAAGGGGAAGACCCGGACCAGGCCTACCTACTCCGTGATTCGGAACTGTTCGGGCTGTCATCAAGGTTTTACGGGGGAAAGCTTAAAGCCCCGGACCGACATTTGCACCTAGGAGTAGGGGGCATGGCTAAGGTAAAAGGGCCACAGCGTGCGGCAAATCAGTTAGTTGCCATGGGAACGTGCATCACGCAGGAGGGCAGTGTCAGGGCTTCTGCAGGGGGATCAACTGTCAGAGCGGGCAAAAAACAGCAGAGGCTAAAAGCCTGTTAACAGAGACTGCCGACAATGATGTACCTGGTCCCTGCGGACATCGCTGACCGTGAGTGATTGGATGCCCAGTCAGGGAATAAGCCTGTGCATGCACCGATGGGAGAATTGGGACTCCCGCTGTGAGGGGTTTCCCTTTGTACCTGATTCGAGTTGCTCATTGTCCCTGTACGCTGACAGGGGGAAAGACTGTACTCTGTCCGGCTCATCATTTCCTGACACACTGATCACCGACCGGACCAGAAGGAATCACCGTCGCCGCCAGGAGCCAAGACGTCATCTTTTCCAGGACAACACTGGACCACAAGGAATCACCACCACTGCCAGGATCCAGGACGCCGTTTTTTCCAGGACCAAACCAGACCCTTTATGTGCTACTGCTTTGGCGCCAACGTCCACATCCTGAACTAACCGCATTCTGAAGTCGTCAGACTGATAAGTTTGCTGTCCTTGAACTTCCTACACTATGCTTCACACCCGCTCCCCATGAGTTACGTCCTCTTTGTTCCTTTATACTGTTTTATCTGTTTTCTCACTGCGAGGCGTATACCTGTTAAATTAAACTCCACGTTAATGCTTGCTCTGCCTCTGACCCATTACTGCATCTTCCTACCTGCTCACATGTATTCACATATTTACCTACCACTGCTCTCTTCTGTGTCCAACACCATTCTGCCCCTTTTCTCAGTGATTTTACCCTTCTGCAGACTCCTCAGGTCACACTGCGCTCTTTGGGACCCAGTAATGGCTATTATTATGTAAGTGCATGGAGCTCCATAAATTTTTACTGTAAAAAAAGACTTCCGGCTAACTCACATAGCATCCAGTAGAGTGAGCAGGCCAGTTACAATTGTGGTGAAGTCACCGTCTAGCTACAATTGCGGTGAAGCTAAGTAGAACAGCAGAAAAAGAGTATATTAATACACTAACAATACATTACATGCACATAGGCACACATGTAAAGAATCGAAAATGTAAAACTTAAGGGGAGGGTTTCTTTAAACCTCCCTCACAGAGCTGGGAGCTGCCAGATCATGTGCCATTTACTCCTTGAACTCTGGTGCTGTATTCCTATTATTTCTTTTTTTTACTTTATTTCAATTATTTGCTCAGTGATCCTACCTGATTTTGACTCAGACCTGTCTGACTTTGATATTGTCTACCTATTGGTATTTGACCCTGTATATTTCTATGTCTACAGTTTTTTCTACTAAATCTTCCCTTTATTCTGTCCCACCAGTTACTGACCTTCCTTAGTACAACTATTACTACCTCATGCATGTTCCTCTGGCTAGCAGCTACTCTGTAAACAAAACTCTGGGGGCCCACCATAGGTCCAGATGCCTGTGTTGAAGAAAAGGGGTTCATCAGGAACCTACTAAATTGGCTAATGCTAAAACTGTCTGAGGTTGCTGTTTTTTAACAATAGTTTTTGTTAAGTTTAACAGGTAGCAGCTACTCTGTAAACACAACCCAAGGGGCGCATCATAGGTCCAGAAGCCTGAGTAGCTTAATAGTCGTAGAAAAAGAGTTCACCAGGAACCTACTAAGTTGGCTAATGCTAAAACTGTCGGAGGTTGCTGTTTTTAATAATAGTTTTTGTTAAGTTTATCAGGTAAATGTCATATCAACAATATCAGTAATCATTAGCTCTTAAGCAGGAAAGTTAAAAGAGGAAAGTGGAGAATGGGAAGCAAAGAATGGAAAAATTAGGATGAATTTTTTTAGCATACAATCAAAAATTATATTCATAAAATGGGGATAAGGTGAGAGAGAGAGGGAAAAGACATTGTACATCTTCATGTCGATGAAATGAACTTCTAAGTTCATAATTTTAGAGAAATCAAAAATTAAGGCATGAGGGTAGCTATAGAGTAGCAGAGGTGATAACTCTATGCAATGCTCAAGATGCCCTGAAGGTGACTTTGATACATGAATAGGCATTAATATTACAACAGTACAGACGGAAGTGGGCTCTGCTACAGATTTTCATTTGGCATTCAGGAGTTACATTCAAGCTCTGCCCCTGTTAGGACCTAATTTTAATTAATATACTATGTAGATTTATTAGGTGTATTGCACAATATACAGTTTAATATTGTACTACCTCTGTGTTCGTGATATGGTGAGCACCGGATCATCATATGCGTAATCTACCTCTGAAGAGAGCTTACAGAATACGTGAACATAGATGTTGTACGTTGTTTTGCCTTCTATTTCTAGTCTGTCCAGTATGCACTCAGATGGTGCATCAATGCTATCAGCACTTTCTGCATGGGGTGTATTGATTTCTACTTGCGGTGATGGATAAGATGTATTCAGAAGGCTATAAATACAGCCTGTATAAAATGTATCATAGAGGCCTGGGAAGTATTTCTTTTATAGAAGCCCTTAGCATTCCTGTAAAATGCTCTCAGAATCCATCTATTTTACTATGGAATTTTTTAAAACCTAGTAACACTAAAATCTCCTTATTATGGGTATGTTGCCCAAATACACACATAACCTACACTGAATCAAATTAACTTGCAGTTCTATTATAGAATATTGGAGACAGAAAAATGATGGATTGGGGATTGGAACACACAGACATAATCACTTGAGTTAGGAGGTCATTGCCTTCCGCAGGATCAAAACACTCATCTTTGGTTATAGGCAATTTCAAGCCTGTCACACATATGCTACAGGTTGTCAGAAGCTTAAGCACCTTAAAAGCCTTAACATCCTGGAAAAGAAAAGTAAGAAGGCAAAAACAATTAGATATTCTGATTCATCTTATAAACCTAATGTAAAAGGTACCTGGACAAGACCATGACCACTGCTCTGTGCTCTCATACAACCGGCCCCTTCCCTTACTGTATAATTCTTTGATCCACTTTACAATCTTACCTCATGTTGAAATGGTCTAATCTACTTAGCAGTATTGGAAAAAGCCTTTAAATAAATACTTAATTTTCAAGATGGACCATGGACTCCAACTGTGCAAGTTTCCAAGTGCATTTAACAATTGGAACAATAAAAAAATAAGGTAGAAGAACATATGCTAGATACATTTTCTTTATTTGAAGAGAACATTGTTTGGAACACTCAAGGCAGTGGTGTCAACTGTACCCTTCAGAAGTTTTAGACTACTCCAGAAACCACATCAAGAACACTCCATCTCAGACTTCAATACTTATTATTTAGATTGAAGGGGTTGTCTGATGCCAGAATAAATTCATTAGTGTTATCTATCTATAAAATTAATGAAAAGATAAATACTTTAAATATATACTTTGCAGATGGTCTAATTTTAGTTTATGTCTGTATTGTCTGGGAAGGTTTAGCTTCTCGTGTATTAGCTGTACCATTCGAACACAAGAAAACAAAAAGAGCATTCTCCCTTTCTTTTTCCTGTCTGTTTCAGCTTATAAGCTAAGACAGACTTCTTCTTGACCACAGCTTATTTGAAGGCAATAAACAGAGGCAAGTTCAGTAAATAGGTTTCTCAGGTTAACATATTGATGATCTATCAAGGGGGTAGATCATCAATATCAGATCAGTGGGGATCCGACACCCTTCAGTACTCTTAGTAGTGTGAGGGGTTGACACGCGCAGCTGCTTCTTAAGGTAGAGACAGGAACGTTTTGGTAGTGAATCACTTGCTGGTTTATTATAGTCAGGTTAGACCAAAGCAAGGTTCAGGAAAATAAGCAGAGCCTTTCTGGCTTAAGGAAAAACAAAAAAAATAGAAAAAGTGCAAAAGAGTCCTTTCCCTGCAGGTTTCACCCACAGACACCACACAATGTCCTCAGCTCCTCCTGGAGCCACACGAGAGTTCCTCCTCTTCCAAGTCACAGCGCCAACTAACTCTCCAGACAGGCTTTTTAACCCAGACCATGTGATGATCACCTGACTGTGACATCATCTCTGGTCCCGTTAGTACACATGCCGGTGTCGGCTCTGCAGGAGGAGAGATATGGTGAGCACAATCCCTCCCACTCTATGGGTGCCCACATAAAACCAGCCCATGTATACAACTTTAAATTAATCCTCTCAGCACATAACGTGCTGGAGGAAAAATATTCTGGTTTTACTTTACTGATGCCAATATGCGCAATGACGCATCTCTCTTCATACACCGTGCCAGTGACCCTACCGCAGTAGATAGTAATATGCTATCTGCTCAGCTGGTTGTCAGATGTAAAAAGTGCATAAAACCAAAAAAAACATGCCTACATATATTGTTTAGTTGCTGCTCCTAGGCCCTACAGATCAGTTCCTATTCATCAAAACAGAATCTCAATGTTCACATTGTTTACATCTGGCTGCACTAGACCAACTGATTGGTGAGGGTGCCTGTTGATGCTCACCTAAAGATCTGATATTGATGGTCTATAAAATATATATTTCATCAATATGTTAGTTCTGGACAACCCCTTTAACGACCAGTGTCAAATAGCCAGCACCTTTCTTTACTAACATACAAGGAACACATATGGAAGACGACTCTGGCACTCAAAAATAGAGAACAATTTCCAAAAATATATATTTACTCAGTAATCAGTGTTATCTTGAGATAAAGTGGGTCTCAATGATACTCTAAGGCCACTAGAAATATGTTGTGCACGGTGACACTCCGCTAATGTAATGCTGTGTAGGTCCAATGCTGTAAATCTTCGTAAATCCTTTTCTAGGTCTCTAGACCCCTTCTTTTGAACTCTATGCAGGGAAAATACACCTAAAAGGATGAACTGGAATAAAAGATGTATACATGCAAAGTGTAAGAGTACGTTCATATTGGCCACTAAACAGACAAAACATAAGATAAAAACAAAATGAGCAAATACTCTGCAGTAAACAACTAATTAACAATAATGCATGAAAATAACACAGGGTACTTAGTTAACATAATTTTGATTAAAATGACATAAAAGCCATCCCACCACATCAAAGTGACCCTATCCGGGATGGTCCTAACCGCTAGTATTAAAGCTTTGCCATACAGTATGTCAAATTATGTAAATGTGACTAAGGGCCAAGCATGACAGAGACCCCGACTAATGGACATCCAGCCATAAGCAGCTATATAAACGTAATGTCCAGCTAAAAGAAAAGGATGGCCACACCCAAATTTGCACAATGTGCAAAAACCAGATGCAAAAACTTTAATGGTATGTTTCCAAGTGGCATATTCTGAGCACTTTGGATGCAGCAGACACCCGCCCCGTCCAAAGCGCTGCCGGCTTTTGTATGCACAGTGATTCCGTATGTGTTCATTGAACACATGCCGAATCACCGTGACCTATACATAGAATGGTGCTGTTTATCTTGCGGAGATAAATATCCGCAAGATAAATAGACATGCTGCGGTCCATAAAGACGCGCTGCATGTGTGTATACATGCAATGGCGGATCTCAATAGGGGCGGATGGGGCGGTCGCCCCGGGCCCAAGGTTTTTTGGGGGCCCAGGGGCAGGGGCAGGGGTGGGCTGGGCCGGGTGGCAGAGAGGCAAATGCCCCCCGGACCGCTCCCCCAGCACCTGTACAGGGCCGGCCGTGCCCTGTGCTGTGACGCCGCCGGCAGCAGACAGCCGCCCGCGTCACATTCTATGGGGCCGGGAGCTATGCACGGCCGTCACCTTGACGGCTGCTCAGCTCCGGCTCACCCGGCTGTACTTCCGGGTCAGATGTCGGGCGTGCGCGATGACGTCATCGTGCACGCGCCAACATGTCCCGGATGCTGAATGCAGAGGCGCTGCTGGGAAGTGAGCCGGCTGTGAGGTAAGTATGGGGAACTTTTTTTATTTTTTTAATTTATAAAATGAATTAAATGGGGGAGGGGGTGAGTGGGGGCTGTACACAATGAAGGGGGGGTGACTGGGGCCTGTATATGATGATGGGGGGGTGAGTGGGGGCTGTACACAATGAAGGGGGGGTGACTGGGGCCTGTATATGATGATGGGGGGGTGACTGGGGGCTGTATATGATGAAGGGGGGGTGACTGGGGGCTGTATATGATGAAGGGGGGTGACTGGGGGCTGTATATGATGAAGGGGGGTGACTGGGGGCTGTATATGATGAAGGGGGGGTGACTGGGGGCTGTATATAATGAAGGGGGGTGACTGGGGGCTGTATATGATGAAGGGGGGTGACTGGGGCCTGTATATGATGAAGGGGGGTGACTGGGGGCTGTATATGATGAAGGGGGTTGAGTGGGGTTGTACAGGATGAAGGGGGGTGACTGGGGTTGTACAGGATGAAGGGGGGTGACTGGGGTTGTACAGGATGAAGGGGAGTGACTGGGGTTGTACAGGATGAAGGGGGGTGACTGGGGTTGTACAGGATGAAGGGGAGTGACTGGGGTTGTACAGGATGAAGGGGGGTGACTGGGGTTACACAGGATGAAGGGGAGATGAGTGGGGGCTTCACATGATGAAGGGCGGTGAGTGGGGCTGAACATGATGAAGTGGGGGGTAAGGGGGACTGCACATGATGAATTAAGGGGTAAGTGGGACTGCACATGAAGTTGGGGGGTAAGGGGGACTGCACATGATGTGGGGGTAAAATTAACTGCACATGATGATGGGGGAGTGGGGCTGCACATGAAGTTGGGGGGGAAGGGGACTGCACATGATGAAATGGAAGGGGGGATAAGGGGCTGCAAATGATGAAGCGGCACTGCAGATGAAGGCCATGTGCACACGATGCAGATTTGCAGCGTTTCCACAGCGGATTTTACCGCGCAGAAACATTGCATATCCGCATTGTGATGTACAGTACCTTTAAAATGAATGAAAAAAAAAAAAACGCTGTGCAGACGCTGCAGATTTTTCCGCGCGGTTTTCCTGCGGTACAAAATCCGCAGCATGTTACTTCTTTTCTGCGGTTTTCTATCTCCCCTGTTACCAAATACAATACAATCCACAGCAAATATACCACGTGGAAACATACCCTAAGAGAACTGCACCTATAAATTGCATGTATACCAACTTATACTCTAGTTCATCTCTTTAGGATTTTGCGGCCTCCCTTTTTTTCAGCTGGACATGACTGCATATGGAGAGTCCAGTTTTCTCCCTTTTCCCATTATCCAACCAAATCCTTCTCCCTCCTGTATCCCCCTTTCTAAAATAACACACGCTACAACTTGAATTCTTTGGATAATTTGGCCGCAGCGGCCAAGTTTATTAACAAACAATAACATTTAGCAATAAGCATTAATATATAATCATAATGCAAAACATGAGGGGAGGGTTCTTGGAGCTAAAAGATCGGGCTAAAACCTTTTGGCCAAAAACCAATGGAAAAACTCGACCCCCATGTTACCCTCAGCCGTCCATCCCCAGCTCGAGAGCACCGTAACTCCCGTTCCGGGAGACTAACCACCAGAGCTCCCGAGGTAAAACCCCGTCCAGAGCCCATAAAAAGCAAGATCCCCCATACCATTTCAAAACTGCCAGGAATTTTACTTCCAAATCCTTCCCTGACCAATCATCGTCAACTCCAAGAACCCCACCCCCCGCTAGCCACTGTGACGACAGAAACAACAAACGATCCACATAAATCTTTTCAACCCATTTTTTTATTTTTAAATTATTATCCCCTATCACCACCTGCCCCGTATTACTGCATAATCGGGAGGGAGGGTGGGTCTTCCGTTCTCTGCTCCCTTGTGCTGAATGCAGTTTTCCCGCACTGTCTCCCCACTACCCCAGGCCGACCCCACCCAGGACTCCTCCCATGACCCAGTCCCAGCCATTCAGGTCAGCAAAGGCCAAAACAAGTTTGAAAATTTGCCCGCCCATTACAGTCATGGGGGACTTCCTCTCCAGCCCCCTCCTTTACATTTATATAGCTCCCCACAGACTCTCATCCAGCTTTGATGAAGCCCAGGAGGGTTCTGTGCAAAGGATGAGTGGAGCAGCTGGAGAGGTGAGGTGTGAGCTAAGTATAATGATTTTTTTTACATCTGGGAAACAATGACAAACTTTTTCTAATTTTGGACGACTCAATTCAATATGGGAACTCCTCAAAAGACTGCAAGTTAAAAGCATTTACAGGATTCTGCTACTAATATGAGCAGAAAAATATGGATCATTTTTGGTTTTGCACAAAATTCATGTACCACGGGCGCCATCTTTAAGAATTTTGTGCAATAAACGCCAATGAATACCGCAAGAGAAAAGAAAAAAGAAGTGATTTTACAAAAAAATCACATATGATGAATTGGGTCCTTTGTATCTATTGTTTTCTGAAGCATCTGGCCTGAGCTGGGGATTTAGGATGCAATAAAGGTTATTCTAGGGATTCATTCAAATAAAATGCCAAGACAGTAAAATCCCTCTATCCCTATGCCTTTTATTGCGATAGTATCTGCTGTGCAGGAGGACAGATGAGGACAGAGGGTTGTTAGAGACGCACAGCTCGGATTTGAAGGCGGAGTATAGGACAGATTGTCACAGGCTTTTCCTTGTCAAGTTTCCATGTAGCTGAGTGCTGTACACTCAGCACTATTCAGCACTTGCTCTTCTCCTCTGCTGCATTGCACCTCTGCTCATCCAGCTGGAACCATCAGGGTGATTTACAAACTGAAATTAAATAGATTGTCTATTTTCCAGCTCACTTATCTGCACATTCAATGGATGTCAACGCCAACAGTCACAACCAGCACCGGCGGCTTCACGAGATCAAACTTTGCCCATATTCACACCCACACGCTATTACTACAAGACCAATACATTCAACAGTTTATTTTTTATATGAGAATTGCATAGCTGAGTTAGTCATTTGTCGGATCGCTTTTGATAATGAGTTTAGATAGGCTTTCCTGCAGACCTATCTGGTAACCAGCTTTTCCAATCTCTGCTCTGAATCCACTCCTGTGTCTCCATTCAATGTCAGCAAGCAGTTAATCCTGAATGCTATCTATGTGTTTTCAACTCTGCAAGCTTATATCTGGTAACCAGCTTTTCCAATCTCTGCTCTGAATCCACTCCTGTGTCTCCATTCAATGTCAGCAAGCAGTTAATCCTGAATGCTATCTATGTGTTTTCAACTCTGCAAGCTTATATCTGGTAACCAACTTTTCCAATCTCTGCTCTGAATCCACTCCTGTGTCTCCATTCAATGTCAGCAAGCAGTTAATCCTGAATGCTATCTATGTGTTTTCAACTCTGCAAGCTTATATCTGGTATATAGTTTTTTTCAACTTACTCTGCTTGTCCCCTTATGTTGTGAGGTCAAGAAACTTTTCAAAGTACTTTATGATCCATGTAGTGCTGGACATGTGTTTATTTGACCACAACATTTTATTGGGTCCTGGTGTCTCAATTTAGTGTGATTGATTAACGAGCAGAGAGAGCCACAAAAAAAAAAACAAAAAAAAAAAAAAAACTTAGCCTTAACCTCCTATATATTCAGACCTAGCTAGGGGGAGCATTTATGCAGGGGTGGCATTTATGCACATGTAATCAAAGTACATGTATCAAAGTACTTCTGGCAGTTATAACATGGCAGTTAGATAGGGCAGGAGACAGGTAAGACATTTATATACATCTACTCCCTGTACATTTGGGGTGCAACAAATATATACCATATGCATTTGTGTAATTTATATCCTGGCCGCTGCATTCACACACATCCACCGCCCTGGCATTAACTCTCCACACTCCATCCATATTGGCCCCTCACTTCTTTCCTCTCCTATGTATAGCACTCATGCTCTTTTCACATTGTTAAATTGCACAGATCCAGCCAGTCCCACCATTCAACACCAGAGACGCTCTCACAAATCACTTAACCATCTGCTCACTCTTTCGATCCTCCTTCTCCTAGTTGCAGGAGACATTGCTCCCAACCCTGGTCCCCCATGTTATAGAAAGTCAAACCCCCCCACTGCTACACTCAGAAACCCCTCTAATCTTATTAATATTCCCTGCATGCCATCTGTCTCTCTTAATTGTGCACTTTGGAATTCTCGCTCAGTGTGTAACAAACTCTCCTTCATTCATGACTTCTTCCTTTCTAATTCTCTTAACCTCTTGGCTCTTACTGAAACCTGGATCCAGCAGTCAGACACTACCGCTGCTGCTGCTCTTTCATATGGTGGACTACACTTCTCTCATACCCCAAGATCAGACAATAGAGCTGGTGGAGGCGTTGGTCTGCTCCTATCACCAAAATGTACCTTTCAGGTTATCCCTCAAGTACCCTCACTTGTCTTCCCTTCTTTTGAGGTCCATGCCGTCAGACTCTACACCCCCTTCTCCATGCGAGTGGCGGTGGTGTATCGTCCTCCCGGCCCCTCCCATCAGTTCCTGGATCATTTTGCCACTTGGCTTCCACATTTTCTCTCCTGTGACATCCCTACCCTCATCATGGGAGATTTCAACATTCCCATTGCTCTTCCCCTCTCCCCATCTGCTACTCACCTTTTATCTCTAAGCTCCTCATTTGGCCTTTCGCAGCTTACTAATTCTCCAACGCATGAAGACGGAAACTCCCTCGACTTGGTCTTCTCTCGGCTTTGTGCAGTGGATGATTTTGCAAACTCCCCTCTCCCGCTCTCTGACCACAATCTTCTTTCATTCTCTATAAAGAACTGCCAGGCTGCTCAGGTCACCCCCACTGTCCAGACTTATAGAAACATACAGGCCATTAACACCCAGAAACTTCTGAAGAACTTGCAGTCTTCATTGGCCCCTATCTCCTCCCTCTCATGTCCTGATTCTGCATTGAAGCATTACAATGAAACACTTCAAAGTGCCCTGTATGAATTTGCACCCCCTATAAATAGAACACCACAACGCAGATGGCGACAACCCTGGCACACGGTGCAAACACGTTTCCTGCAGCGGTGCTCCAGGTGCGCCGAACGTCTGTGGAGAAAATCCAATCTACACGAAGATTTCATCCATTTTAAGTTTATGCTTAGAACATACAACACTGCCCTTCACCTCTCCAAACAAACCTATTTCAACACCCTCATCATCTCACTGTCCAATAACCCGAAACGTCTCTTTGACACTTTTCATTCTCTACTCAATCCAAGAGTACAGACCCCAACCACGGAGCTCCGAGCTGACGATCTGGCCAATTACTTCAAAGAAAAAATTGACCAGATCCGACAGGAAATTATCTCCAAATCCCCTCATACCATGCACTGTCCTCCCTCCCCCACTGCATCTAACTCACTCTCTGATTTTGAACCAGTCACAGAAGAAGAAGTAAGCAGGCTCCTTGCATCTTCTCGCCCAACTACTTGCACCAGTGACCCATTTCCGTCACATCTCCTCCAGTCCCTTTCCCCTGCTGTCACCCCTCACCTAACTAAAATATTTAACCTCTCTCTCTCTTCTGGTATTTTTCCCTCCTCATTTAAGCATGCCATCATACATCCACTACTTAAAAAACCATCCCTCGACCAAAACTGTGCCGCTAACTATAGACCTGTCTCTAATCTTCCCTTCATCTCTAAACTCCTGGAACGCCTGGTCCACTCCCGTCTTATCCGCTATCTCTCAGAAAACTCTGTTCTCGACCCTCTCCAATCCGGTTTCCGCTCTTTACACTCCACTGAAACTGCCCTCACTAAAGTCTCTAATGATCTGCTAACAGCTAAATCAAATGGTCATTACTCCATGCTAATTCTCTTGGATCTCTCTGCAGCATTCGACACTGTGGATCATCAGCTCCTCCTCACTATGCTCCATTCCATTGGCCTCAAGGACACCGTTCTCTCCTGGTTCTCCTCCTATCTCTCCGACCGCTCCTTTACTGTTTCTTTTGCCGGTTCCTCCTCCTCTCACCTTCCCCTTACTGTTGGGGTTCCTCAAGGATCGGTTCTAGGCCCCCTCCTCTTCTCCTTGTACACTGCCCCTATTGGTCAAACAATCAGTAGATTTGGTTTCCAGTACCATGTCTATGCTGATGACACCCAATTATACGCTTCTTCTCCTGACATCACGACAGCCTTTCTAGAAAACACTGGCGATTGTCTAAACGCTGTGTCTAATATCATGTCCTCACTATATCTGAAACTGAACCTGTCAAAGACTGAACTCCTTGTGTTTCCTCCCGCTACTAATGTACCTACACCCGACATTGCCATTTCCGTGTGTGGTTCCACTATTACTCCCCAGCAACATGCCCGCTGTCTTGGGGTCATACTTGATTCCGAGCTTTCCTTTGCCCCCCACATTCGATCACTGGCTCGCTCTTGTCATCTGCACCTCAAAAACATTTCTAGAATTCGACCTTTTCTTACTTTTGACTCTGCAAAAACTCTTACTGTTTCTCTTATTCATTCTCGTCTCGACTATTGTAACTCTCTTCTAATCGGTCTCCCTCTTACCAAACTCTCCCCTCTCCAATCTGTCTTGAATGCTGCAGCCAGGATCATATTCCTCACCAATCGTTACACTGATGCCTCTACCTTGTGCCAGTCATTACACTGGCTACCCATCCACTCCAGAATTCAGTATAAACTTATTACCCTCACCCACAAAGCCCTCAATGGCTCAGCACCACCCTACATCTCCTCCCTTGTTTCAGTATACCACCCTACCCGCGCCCTCCGTTCTGCTGATGACCTGAGGTTAGTATCCTCAATAGTCAGAACCTCCCACTCCCGTCTCCAAGACTTTACACGTGCCGCGCCAATTCTTTGGAATGCACTTCCCAGGTCAATACGATTAGTCCCCAATCCCCACAATTTTAAGCGTGTCCTGAAAACACATTTATTCAGACTGGCCTATCGCCTCAACACATTAACCTAACCTATCCCTGTGTGGCAGAGCCAAAAGTTTTACCATAACCAGGTTCCCAGCATCATGTTCCCACATGCTTTATGCATCCATTAGCCCTCTGTGTCTGTACTGTTACACACTTAACATTATGGCTGGTCCATACAATCAGGGCAACTGTTACCACCCACCTTTCATGTCTACCTCTTTCCTCATAGACTGTAAGCTTGCGAGCAGGGCCCTCACTCCTCTTGGTATTTGTTATAATCTACTGTATGTGATTATTGTTATGCTGTAATGTCTATTGTCTGTACAAATCCCCTCTGAAATGTAAAGTGCTGCGGAATATGTCGGCGCTATAAAAATAAAATTTATTATTATTATTATAGACCTAAATAAACATATATAATAAATTTGGATATAAAAATTGAGCTGTGCAGTCCAATGCAAACATGGGGGTCCTCTTTTTTGAACTATCTATATAGTATCCCATGGGCAGGTGTCTGAACCTTCGGGCCTGGGTCCTGTTCTGCCCCATCTACACTGAGGTCAATTGACACAAGTTGAGGTTTTAATACTAGAAGATAGGACTGTCCTGATGGGCCCACCTTATCGCGATGGGATAACTTTTATGCTTTTTTTTAATCAAATTAGTGTCAACTAAGTACCCCATGTAATTCACATGTACTATTTCTATATACTGACTTACAGCGGGATATTTCCTCATCTTGTTTCTATCTCGGGTTTTGTCTTTGTGAACTTGCTCTTACATGTGTGGGGAGGAGGACTCCCAGACAGTGAATGGGCAGGTCCCCAGGGGACCGCCATCAGGGTTCCTGAGGGAACAATACTGGGAGGACAGTAAAAGGAAAAACTTGACTGGAGTTGTCAGGGAAACAGGGGGCGGGGCAAGCTTAAAAGGAGCAAGGGGCACGCTGAAGTGGCAGTTGACAGAGAGCCGGACAACAGACAGGGAGCCATGTAAAAGAGAGAAGACCGAGGGAGCGGATGGTGTGTTGTGGAGAGACCGACAGGGGCCTGTGAAAGGAAAGCTGCAGACTCACCGACACGTGAGACTTGAGAGCCGGTCACCGACGGCTGCTCCCCTCATACGGTCACATACAGCCGCCCCCGCTGTTTCCCGCCCTGCTGTAGCAAGTCCACGACCTCTACTGACTGCTGCAGCGACAGACCATTCCTTTACAGTGGTCAGGACACTGCCCCCCTGCCTTCTCCCTCAGCTGCGGCCCTGTCATCACCGGGCCCAGGAAGCACCACCTCGCTACAGGTGGCAGGAGAGGCCTCCGTCCGGTTTGCTAAGGGGCCCCAAGCAGAGATTGGTGAATGGTTATATTTAGAGACTGCGTCATAACTCCGTGGTGGGACGAGAGCCACAAGGAGACAAATGTTGCGCACCACTGGCATTGTTTCTTCAGGGCCTGTTGTGCGCCACCGGCATTGTTTCTTCAGGGCCTGTTGCACCCCACGGCATCGTTTCTTCAGGGCCTGTTGCGCCCCACTGGCATAGTTTCTTCGGGGCCTGTTGCGCCCCACCGGCATCGTTTCTTCAGGGCCTGTTGCGCCCCACCGGCATCGTTTCTTCAGGGCCTGTTGCGCCCCACCGGCATCGTTTCTTCAGGGCCTGTTGTGCCCCACCGGCATTGTTTCTTCAGGGCCTGTTGCACCCCACCAGCATCGTTTCTTCAGGGCCTGTTGCACCCCACCAGCATCGTTTCTTCAGGGCCTGTTGCGCCCCACCGGCATCGTTTCTTCAGGGCCTGTTGCGCCCCACGGGCATCGCTTCTTCAGGGCCTGTTGTGCCCCACCGGCATCGTCTCTTCAGGGCCTGTTGCGCCCCACCGGCCAAGTTTCTTCAGGGCCTGGTGTGCCCCACCAGCATCGTCTCTTCAGGGCCTGTTGTGCCCCACCGGCACCATTCCTTCAGGGCCTGTTGCGCCCCACCAGCACTGTTTCTTCAGGGCCTGTTGCGCCCCACCGGTCTTGTCTCTTCAGGGCCTGTCAAGCCCAGTTCCGTCCCCGAATATCGAGGCATCAAGGCAGCTGCATCAGCGACCCCTATGCGGCCACGCTTGTGATCCTAACAGACCCCCTGGAAGGATAAGTTTAATATAGGGGATAAGGACCCGTAGTTTGGTCATACGTGGCTTATAGCACCCGGGCAAACCGAGTTAATCGCATTACAATAAGGAAGTGTTGTTAGGATTGTTGAGTCCCTGCGCGGACTAGTTTGTTGTTAACACTTTTGGTTTGCTCAATATAGCCCCAGCGGCTACAGTTTATAAAAGTTTATTCCACAAACCACACTCAGTCTCGTGTCTCGTCACTGCATCCTGCGAACCTGCTGAACCCTACACATGTTTCATGTTTACCAATTTGTGCACCGGCTCATTTTTTTTTTGGTTTTGATTTATAATAAATTCCGAAAGACATATTAATAGGGATAATAGATTGTTGGGACAGCGATCATAATGTCTGTAAAGCGCTACGCAATATGATGGTGGTGTAGTCACAAAGCATGATAAATAAAATAATTTGGAATTCAAAAAGTGAGCTGTGTTTGCAATGACAAACTTAGCTCAGCTCCATCAGTTTTTTTTTGCTTTAAATGATATGTATAGACAAGCTCATTTCGTTAATCATGCTGGAAAGATAAAAGGAGTTTAGTTCTGCGAAAAAAAAATTCACGGCCCATATATTATTGGATGGTTCTATCATCCAGACCCAGCAGGAGGGGTTTCTAAGCTGACTGTCTCAGCTGATTATTGCAGAGGTTAAAATCTCATAGCTACAGGTACCAATGATTCCTAGAGCGCCTCTATTACCCTCTCTACTTATCCAGATCCCTGCAGAGTGCTGTAAAGGTCCCCTGATCCAGCCGTACAGCATGAAAGTCCCATTGACTTGTTCAGTAGACATGAAGAACCGTTGAGGAGGTGCAGTCTCCTGTTAGCCTTCCATTCTGCCAGCGAGCACTGCAGATAATTGCACAGTTGGTATTCTGAGCACTGCACACATTCTCCTCTCCTTAATGTTCAGTCTTTCATTTTTTTTTTCCAAAATCATTTTAACAATGCAGCCAGCTTCACAATACGAATGCAAAGCCACAAAACCCTGAGCTAAAACATCCCTATATTACCAACAGCAAGCCACCATGCCACATTTATTCTTAATGCTTAGTCAACGCTCCTTTTGAAATGATAGTTAATACACTTGCAACGCCGGTAAAGCAGAGATAACATTGTCATATGTAGCTGAGTCGGTCATGTGGAATAGCCCGTCGTGGAATTACAATCTGATTTTACGTAGGGCTGCAGGTAAACCATCGCAAACAATGCAGATTTCTTTAATGTCCTGTTCAGCTCTGCCCCATCTGAAATGACAGTTCTAAGAAAATCTAATATAAGACTTGATATTTTAGCGCCCTTTAAATTAGGAACTGGCGGAGTGCATCAATTATAACAGCATTTACTGCTTGGAAGACCCATTACCCAAAATACAATGGTGGGAGGTAACTGCTCTCTTAACTAGATCAATGCCGTGATCAATGCACCTACACATCTGGTCTTGACAATCCAGATGTAGCCGAGTTGAATTTGTCATCCTTTTCTGCATTGTTTCATTGAAATGATTTGAGATACTGCAGCAGAATTACCAGCAGACCTTCGGAACCCCCCCCACACAAAAACAGGGGATGATCTCACAATCAGTTGTGCCTGATTACAAACTCGTGTCTGCTATATCTGACATCTGACAAACTCAGGTCTGCCACATCTGACATCTGGCAAACTCGGGTCTGCTACATCTGACAAACTCTGGTCCGCTACATCTGACAAACTCAGGTCCGCTACATCTGACAAACTCGAGTCTGCTACATCTCACACAGATGTATCGGGGCTGATACAATGAAAAATGTTGCAGTACTTTGTATAAAGCTTCTAAAGTTCTATTCATATACATGTTAGAATTTAGGGACATGAGCTGAGTTAGTCAAGCTCAACACCCCACTATGTACTACCTATGATTTTACATAGGACTGCAGGTAAATCTATGATGCACAAGCAATACCTCTAAAAGACCCAGCATATGCAATAGAAAAAGTTAAAATACTCAACATCAGAAATCTCCATTCCAGATACCAAATATTCTATTTTTCTTGCAGGCAAACTTGATTTTTTTTTTTTACCGAAGAAGACAAGCATGATCTTACACACATGGACGGCAAAGGAAAAAAATACAAAATCCCAATATTAGAGTGGATTACCTTCCCTAAGGCTATGGAAGTAGTTGCAATGATATGTTGTCAATCCCATACCCTCAGGTGTGTGCACATAAATCAAACACTTGTCTAGCGGAGAACTTACCTTGTGAGATGATATTGCTTTCACAAGTCTGTCAGTTCCATTATTCACATGGAAACGCGTGCAACTTTCACACACAACGAGACCTTTTTTTTTTTCTTTTTTTTTGGCTTTAAGGGACAAAATGACAGCAGCGTCAGTTCAAGACTTTGTAAGGAGATCGGCAAAGAGGTTTCTTCCCGGTATCTGTCCAGCGGAATTCAAATCCTTTCTTCGGTGCAGAATTGTGACCCGTTATCTGTATTACTATTAATGCAGAGAGCACGAGCCATTGAATACAAATAGACCCATGCAGCAGCTCGCTCAGTGCCTGTGATAGGATACCGGGTCCTACTGCCTCCTGGCTCTCATAGAATTGCAAAGCAGTACAAAGCCAGGCATCTTTTTTTTTTTCCGATAGGGGGTAGGGAGAAGGTTCTATAGAATAGGGGATGCCTACTGAGTAAAGAAGAAGCAAATACAATTTCTGCCGGAAATCACTATCTTAAATATATACATTCAATTGATAATGCAGACACTTCACGGCCATCCGTTGGAAAAAAAAAAAAAAAAAATTGCATTTTACATTCAGGGCAGCAACGGATGCATTGTGTGGCGATAAAATAAAAGTGCTATCGGGAAGTCACTGAAGACTTTTCTGTTGCAAGGATATGTACCGTATAAAGGCATTAAAACCATCATTAATTAACGCAAACAGCCTGAGACCATTATCTTGGTAAAAAAATAATATTCTGACATTGGTGTAACCCTGAACCATGCATTTTTCATAGGTGCAGTACATTAAGGAGTGGAAGGTCATTAACATCCCTTTAATGGAGATAATATTGCATTTTATATTAAAAGACAGGTATAGGGAATATTATTAATATGGCATCCCAATAGTATGGCAAGATAAAAGTCTTTGAAGACTGGACATTAGCTGGACATTTTATGTATTTTGGTCTTCAGGTAATGTCATTTTCCACCGGCCAATGATTGGACGTACTAATGTTTGTACCATTAGCCCATGTAAATACATCCACCAATCAAATTACAAATGAGTGGCGGCACTTACCCCCTTTTTTTTCTTTCTGAGCTCTGCCTTCAGCAATTCATGCTACTGATTTCCAGAGCCTTTACTTGCCTTCACATTGTTCAGAGTTAAAGAGAATCTGTCAGCAGTTTTTTGCTATGTAATCCAGGGGCAGCTTGAAGTAAGGGCTTAGATACTGATTTCAGCAAGATGTCACTTATTAGACTGTGTGCTGTTTTTTCAGTACAATCAGTGCTTTATCAGCAGAAGATTATCACTGCCGGACTAGATACCAACGTACATCCTGTTCAACTCCACTACCAGCACTAAATGGCAACTCACTGTCAATTAACTATGCAGACAGAAAGCTGTGGTGTTTGTCACAATCTCCACACTGTTCCTGTTAGCTATGTTACTTTTGTGTAGAGGCTGTCAGTCTGTTTTGGTTGTGCTGGGTCTGTGCTGCAATCATCTGTGTTCACTTCCCTTAATTAGTCCTCTACTTGAGCATGCTAGCTCCTTCATCCAGTGTCAATCATACACTTGCTGCTGCTTGTGTAAGACTGATCCCACTGTGCGCTGTGCCTGACCCAGCCTGACTTTATTCCCTTCCCAGACTTAAGGCCCCATCTCACTAAGCAATCTCGGTAGCGAGATCACTGCTGAGTCACAACTTTTGTGATGTAACAGCGATCTCACCAGCGAGATCGCTGTGTGTGACAGCGATCAGCGAGCGGCCCCCCTGCCGGTATCGCTGATCGCTGCAAGAAATCTCTGGACATTTCTTTGGTCGCTGGTCTCCCGCTGGCCAGCACACATCGCTGCGTGTGACAGGCGGGAGACCAGCGATCAGGTGTAAAAAATAATAAAAAAATAAAAAATATAGTTATTCTCACCTTCCGACGTCCCGTTCAGCCATCCCGCCTCTCTCCACGCTCCGGTCCCAGTGATCCTTTGCACGAATGACCGCGAGACTTTGTTATCCCGCGAGATCGTGACATCTCGCGGTCATTCATGCAAAGGATCACTGGGACCGGAGCGTGAAGAGAGGCCGGAAGACTGCGCGGGACATCGGAAGGTGAGAATAACTATATATTTTATTTTGATTCTATTTTTTACAGGATGGCCAGCGATGCCGGGCGCTCGGCATCGCTGTGCTGATCGCTGGTGAAGCTGTCTGTGTGACAGCTCACCAGCGATCACATAGCAACTTACTAGCGATCCTGACACCTTGATATCGGTGTCGGGATCGCTGGTAAGTCGCTTAGTGAGACGGGGCCTTAAGACTCTTTGCCTGTGACCTGACTTCTCTTGTTCCTGCTCCCTGTAAACTGTCTTGTCCTTCTGGTTTTCCTGACCTTGGCTCGTGAAATGGATTTTGTCTCTGACTTCCCCTTATTGTACTTGCCAATTTCCTGGACCTGACTTCAGATTGTTCGCCTTCCTTTTACTTATTCAGTAAGTAGTATATATTATTACTATCTGTTATTTTAGTCTTTCTCTCCACTTCTGAGACTAATATTTACTATAGTGACTCGCGTCACAGTGTTGTTGAGATTAGCTTTCCGAGCTCTGCTACATGCTACATCTAAAAATTCTGATTGTTTCACAACTGCTGCACCCAGTAATCTAAGTCAGGGTTCCCCAACTCCAGTCCTCAAGGCCCACCAACAGATCATGTTTTCAGGATTTCCTTTGTATTGCACAAATGATGCAATTATCACCTGAGCAATACTAAGGAAATCCTGAAAACATGATCTGTTGGTGGGCCTTGAGGGCTGGAGTTAGGGAACCCTGATCTAAGTGATTCATCATTGGAATCAAGGTCTTTTTTCCAACATTATGCTGCTCTCAGATTCCCTTACAAGGGTTTGGTCCACTATAACAACTTATCAAGTGTCAGAACCACAATTCCATTTATTGTCTATAGAACTCTTGGTGATAGACAAGAACTTTGGTTCCATTAACAGTGCATAGAGGAATGGCTTTTTGGAATTGGTGGGGACAGGGCTAGGACAAGCAAATGATGCCCCCCCTGATGAATCCTCGGACCCCAAGTAAAGGAATAGGTAAGATACTAAGGTAAAAGGACCCCTAATGCAATTCCCCTACCACTACAATGAGTCAGTGTCATGCTCAAACACGATTAAGTCTGGTAGACGACACAACATGCAACTACGATGGGAGAGTAAGGTCGTAAATTATAAGGAGCAAGGAATGGGACACCTCCTGACACCAACCTGTGCTTGTCCCTAAACTCCCCTAACGCCCTACGGGGGTCCATCCCCCCGCCGACATCACCTGCCTAGTCCATGATTGTCATGTCAATATAACCTGCTAGTGCACTGGCTGGCAAGGACGCTAGCATCACTGCTACAGATGGTAAAACACAAGGGATGAGACAAACACAGGCCCGACAAAGGAAAAGGAACAAAATACTCGACTGCAGGCTTTGCTGCAAAGGTCCACAGAAGCATAAAAACATCACCAGGAATCTGAACTCCAACAGTAGCAGCAACACCACTGACACAAGAAAGCTCCTTACTCCAGGCTGGTCCGTATATAATAACTCCATTACCGAAAATCAGCCGATGGATCACATGACTATTTAAAAGAAGGTGGTAGTGGTTACCAACCAACACCAGCTGATCATCCAAAAAGAAGCTGCCATCAAGATACTGACATTAACTCTTGTTGGCTGAAAAGGAAAAAACATTTAACCCCTTCACCCCCAAGGGTGGTTTGCACGTTCATGACCGGGCCAATTTTTACAATTCTGACCACTGTCCCTTTATGAGGTTATAACTCTGGAACGCTTCAACGGATCTAGGCGATTCTGAGATTGTTTTCTCGTGACATATTGTACTTCACTTTAGTGGTAAAAAATTTTCGCTATAACTTGCATTTATTTATGAAAAAAACAGAAATATGGCAAAAATTTTGAAAATTTTGCAATTTTCAAACTTTGAATTTGTATGCCCTTAAAACAGAGAAATATGTGACACAAAATAGTTACTAAATAACATTTCCCACATGTCTACTTTACATCAGCACAATTTGGGAAACAACATTTTTTTTTGTTAGGAAGTTATAAGGGTTAAAATTTGACAAGCGATTTCTAATTTTTACAACAAAACTTACAAAACCATTTTTTTTAGGGACCACCTCACATTTGAAGTCACTTTGAGGGGTCTATATGGCAGAAAATACCCAAAAGTGACACCATTCTAAAAACTACACCCCTGAAGCTACTCAAAACTACATTCAAGAAGATTATTAACCCTTCAGGTGCTTCACAGGAGCAGAAGCAACGTGGAAGGAAAAAATGAACATTTAACTTTTTAGTCACAAAAATAATATTTTAGCAACAATTTTTTTATTTTCCCAAGGGTAACAGGAGAAATTGGACACCAAAAGTTGTTGTCAAATTTGTCCTGAGTACGCTGATACCCAATATATGGGGGGGAACCACTGTTTGGGCACAAGGCAGGGCTCAGAAGGGAAGGAGCCCCGTATGACTTTTTCAACCTAAAATTGGCTGGAATTGAGATCGGACGCCATGTCGCGTTTGACGAGTGTCTGATGTGCCTAAACAGTGGAAACCCCCCACAAGTGACCCCATTTTGGAAACTAGACCCCCTAAGGAACTTATCTAGATGTGTGGTGACCACTTTGAACCCCCAAGGGCTTCACAGAAGTTTATAACACCCGGGCGTGAAAATAAAAAATCATATTTTTTCCACAAACATGATCATTTAGTCCCCAATATTTTGTTTTCCCAAGGGTAACAGGAGAAATTGGACTACAAAGGTTGTTGTCAAATTTGTCCTGAGTACGCTGATACCCAATATGTGGGGGGGAACCACTGTTTAGGCACATGGCAGGGCTCAGAAGGGAAGGTGCCCCGTTTGACTTTTTCAACCTAAAATTGGCTGGAATTGAGATCGGACGCCATGTCGCATTTGACGAGTGTCTGATGTGCCTAAACAGTGGAAACCCCCCACAAGTGACCCCATTTTGGAAACTAGACCCCCTAAGGAACTTATCTAGATGTGTGGTGACCACTTTGAACCCCCAAGGGCTTCACAGAAGTTTATAACACCCGGGCGTGAAAATAAAAAATCATATTTTTTCCACAAACATGATCATTTAGTCCCCAATATTTTGTTTTCCCAAGGGTAACAGGAGAAATTGGACCCCAAAGGTTGTTGTCAAATTTGTCCTGAGTATGCTGATACCCAATATGTGGGGGGGAACCACTGTTTAGTCACATGGCAGGGCTCACAAGGGAAGGAGCCCCGTTTGACTTTTTCAACCTAAAATTGGCTGGAATTGAGATCGGACGCCATGTCGCATTTGACGAGTGTCTGATGTGCCTAAACAGTGGAAACCCCCCACAAGTGACCCCATTTTGGAAACTAGACCCCCTAAGGAACTTATCTAGATGTGTGGTGACCACTTTGAACCCCCAAGGGCTTCACAGAAGTTTATAACACCCGGGCGTGAAAATAAAAAATCATATTTTTTCCACAAACATGATCATTTAGTCCCCAATATTTTGTTTTCCCAAGGGTAACAGGAGAAATTGGACCCCAAAGGTTGTTGTCAAATTTGTCCTGAGTATGCTGATACCCAATATGTGGGGGGGAACCACTGTTTAGGCACATGGCAGGGCTCACAAGGGAAGGAGCCCCGTTTGACTTTTTCAACCTAAAATTGGCTGGAATTGAGATCGGACGCCATGTCACGTTTGACGAGCGTCTGATGTGCCTAAACAGTGGAAACCCCCCACAAGTGACCCCATTTTGGAAACTAGACCACCTAAGGAACTTATCTAGATGTGTGGTGAGCACTTTGAACCCCCAAGGGCTTCACAGAAGTTTATAACACCCGGGTGTGAAAATAAAAAATCATATTTTTTCCACAATCATGATCATTTAGTCCCCAATATTTTGTTTTCCCAAGGGTAACAGGAGAAATTGGACCCTAAAGGTTGTTGTCAAATTTGTCCTGAGTATGCTGATACCCAATATGTGGGGGGGAACCACTGTTTAGGCTCATGGCAGGGCTCAAAAGGGAAGGAGCCCCGTTTGACTTTTTCAACCTAAAATTGGCTGGAATTGAGATCGGACGCCATGTCACATTTGACGAGCGTCTGATGTGCCTAAACAGTGGAAACCCCCCACAAGTGACCCCATTTTGGAAACTAGACCACCTAAGGAACTTATCTAGATGTGTGGTGAGCACTTTGAACCCCCAAGGGCTTCATAGAAGTTTATAACACCCGGGCGTGAAAATAAAAAATCATATTTTTTCCACAAACATGATCATTTAGTCCCCAATATTTTGTTTTCCCAAGGGTAACAGGAGAAATTGGACTCCAAAGGTTGTTGTCAAATTTGTCCTGAGTACGCTGATACCCAATATGTGGGGGGGAACCACTGTTTAGGCACATGGCAGGGCTCAGAAGGGAAGGAGCCCCGTTTGACTTTTTCAACCTAAAATTGGCTGGAATTGAGATCGGACGCCATGTCGCATTTGACGAGTGTCTGATGTGCCTAAACAGTGGAAACCCCCCACAAGTGACCCCATTTTGGAAACTAGACCCCCTAAGGAACTTATCTAGATGTGTGGTGAGCACTTTGAACCCCCAAGGGCTTCACAGAAGTTTATAACACCCGGGCATGAAAATATAAAATCCTGTTTTGTTCCCACATAAATGATCATTTAGTCCCCAATTTTTAATTTTCCCAAGAGTAACAGGAGAAATTGGACCCCAAAAGTTGTTGTCCAATTTGTCCTGAGTAAACTGATACCCCACATGTGGGAGAAAACTACTGTTTGGGCACACGTCAGGGCTCGAAAGGGAAGTAATGACGTTTTGGAAAGCAGACTTTGATGGATTGGTCTGCGGGCGTCATGTTCCATTTGCAGAGCCCTTGATGTTCCTAAACAGTAGAAACCCCCAATAAGTGACCCCATTTTGGAAACTAGACCCCCTAAGGAACTTATCTAGATGTGTGGTGAGCACTTTGAACCCCCAAGTGTTTCACTAAAGATTATAATGCCCAGGCGTGAAAATATAAAATCCTGTTTTGTTCCCACATAAATGATCATTTAGTCCCCAATTTTTAATTTTCCCAAGAGTAACAGGAGAAATTGGACCCCAAAAGTTGTTGTCCAATTTGTCCTGAGTACCCTGATACCCCACATGTGGGAGAAAACTACTGTTTGGGCACACGTCAGGGCTCGAAAGGGAAGTAATGACGTTTTGGAAAGCAGACTTTGATGGAATGGTCTGCGGGCGTCATGTTCCATTTGCAGAGCCCTTGATGTTCCTAAACAGTAGAATCCCCCCATAAGTGACCCCATTTTGGAAACTAGACCCCCTAACGAACTTATCTAGATGTGTGGTGAGCACTTTGAACCCCCAAGTGTTTCACTAAAGATTATAATGCCCAGGCGTGAAAATATAAAATCCTGTTTTGTTCCCACATAAATGATCATTTAGTCCCCAATTTTTAATTTTCCCAAGAGTAACAGGAGAAATTGGACCCCAAAAGTTGTTGTCCAATTTGTCCTGAGTACCCTGATACCCCACATGTGGGAGAAAACTACTGTTTGGGCACACGTCAGGGCTTGAAAGGGAAGTAATGACGTTTTGGAAAGCAGACTTTGATGGAATGGTCTGCGGGCGTCATGTTCCATTTGCAGAGCCCTTGATGTTCCTAAACAGTAGAAACCCCCCATAAGTGACCCCATTTTGGAAACTAGACCCCCTAACGAACTTATCTAGATGTGTGGTGAGCACTTTGAACCCCCAAGTGTTTCACTAAAGATTATAATGCCCAGGCGTGAAAATATAAAATCCTGTTTTGTTCCCACATAAATGATCATTTAGTCCCCAATTTTTAATTTTCCCAAGAGTAACAGGAGAAATTGGACCCCAAAAGTTGTTGTCCAATTTGTCCTGAGTACCCTGATACCCCACATGTGGGAGAAAACTACTGTTTGGGCACACGTCAGGGCTCGAAAGGGAAGTAATGACGTTTTGGAAAGCAGACTTTGATGGAATGGTCTGCGGGCGTCATGTTCCATTTGCAGAGCCCTTGATGTTCCTAAACAGTAGAAACCCCCCATATGTGACCCCATTTTGGAAACTAGACCCCCTAAGGAACTTATCTAGATGTGTGGTGAGCACTTTGAACCCCCAAGTGTTTCACTAAAGATTATAATGCCCAGGCGTGAAAATATAAAATCCTGTTTTGTTCCCACATAAATGATCATTTAGTCCCCAATTTTTAATTTTCCCAAGAGTAACAGGAGAAATTGGACCCCAAAAGTCGTTGTCCAATTTGTCCTGGGTACTCTGGTACCCCACATGTGGGAAAAAACTGTTTAGGCACACGTTGGGGCTCGAAAGGGAAGTAGTGTTGTTTTGGAATGCAGACTTTGATGGTCTGCTGGCGTCATGTTCCATTTGCAGAGTCCCTGATGTGCCTAAACAGGAAAAAACCCCACATATGACATCATTTTGGATACTAGACCCCCAATGAACAAATCTAGATGTGCCCCCAACTAATCTAATGTAAATTAGTAGTGCATGGAGGTGTGGTACAATTTGAAGCAATCCTTCATGCACAGGCCAGGTTTTTCGGGGCAGGTGTCGCACTGGTAAGTGGTGTCCCTGCGTATTCCTTTTTTGTAACACACTCGACACCTTTTTTGCAGCTTACCTTTTCTTGGGGTTGGCGGGACCACCCCCGGAAAATGCTGACCTGGGACAATACGAGCACCTTCAGTTCCTGAAGTACTGGGGCCCGCTCCTTCCTGAGCGCCAAACATCATGGCCTTAACCACTACCTCCTGGAAATGAAGGTACGCCGTATCGCTGGGGCATGCACATTGTGACAGCAGGAATGCGTTGAGCATTGCCATTTGGACGATGTGCACGGCCAGCTTTTTGTACCACACCTTGGCCTTCCTCAATGCATTGTACGGTTGGAGGAGTTGATCGGAGAGATCAACTCCCCCCATTTTTTTGTTGTACCCCACTACACATGTCGGTTTGAGGACCTGTGTAGAAGTACCCCGTACAGTGCAGAGGGTACTGCCATCACCGTGTATGGTGGTCAAGAGATGGACATCTCTCTTGTCCTTGTACTTGACCACCAGCAGGTGGTCGCTACATTGGGCTCTGCTCTCACCTTTTCGGAGCATCTGCCCAAGTAGCGTCTTCGGGAGGCCTCTCTGATTTTTGCGGACAGTACCACAGGCTGCGGTATGTCGCTCAAAGAGGGATTTGTAGAGTGGGATGCTGGTATAAAAGTTATCAGTGTAGAGGTGATAACCTTTATCCAGCAGTGGGTGCACCAAATCCCACACAATTTTCCCACTCACTCCCAGGAAAGGAGGACACTCAGGGGGTTCAATCCGGGTGTCCTTCCCTTCGTAAACTCTAAACTTGTGGGTGTACCCTGAGGTACTCTCACACAACTTATAGAGTTTGATTCCGTACCTGGCCCTCTTACTGGGCAGGTATTGACGGAATCGCAGCCTTCCCTTGAAGTGAACCAAGGACTCATCCACGCAGATGTCCCTTTGGGGCACGTACACTTCAGCAAACTTTTTGTTGAAGTGTTCGATGACCGGCCGAACTTTGAACAGACGGTCAAAGTTGGGGTCATCTTGTGCGGGACACGCTGCATTATCAGTATAATGCAGAAACTTGTGGATGGCCTCAAAACGCGTCCGGGCCATGACCATTCGGAACACTGGAGTGTTGTATAAAATATCAACACTCCAATATTGCCGAATTTCCGGCTTCTTCAGTATCCCCATATGGAGGACCAGGCCCCAAAACTGCGTCATTTCAACTGCGTCTACAGGAGACCAGTTTGAAAATGTTGAACGCGGGTTTTGCTCCAAAAATTGACGAGCGTACAAATTAGTTTGCTCCACCATCAGGTTAACAAAATCCTCAGAGAAAAAGACTTTGAAAAAGTCAATTTCTGTGAGGCCGGTGGTGTCAAACTTGATTCCTGATTCTGCCACAAAATCAGGAATCAGTGGCTCGTAGTTTTCGGGGGGCGAGGTCCATACGGGGAGCACTGGGTCAGCTGCGGGCATGGTGGGCGCTGCCTCATCTTCTGTCCTGGAGCGTCTGCTTGGCGGTTCCGCAGGACCCGAGGAGGAAGATGAGGAGGGGGAAGAGGAAGAAGAAGAGGATGAAGAATCCGAAAAATAAAGAAAAGTCGGATCGTCATCCAAATCGCTATCAGTTTCGGAGGCAAGTAAAGCATATACCTCCTCCACTGAATAGCGCTGTTGGGATGAATTTGATGACATTTTTGTGTAAATATGGTGCTTGGGTGTACACTTTATTGAAAACTGTATGTGTACGTGAGGGGGGGAGTGATTGGTGTAAACTTTCTGTAAAGAAAAAGCTGTGGAAAAAAGTATAAAACAGCAGGCCCTAGCTGATAAGTGTCACTTATCAAAACTAGGCTGCTGGATGTGCGCACGGGGTGGCGCAAGGGGGGGGTGGAAAAAAAAAAGGAAACCGGCAAACTCTGATAAGTGAACTGTGTCACTTATCCAAGTTTCGCAGCTGCGGGATGTGTGTACGGAGGGGCTAAGGAAAAAAAAGCGAGCTCAAGTGTTCATCTGTGAACTGCGTCACCAATCAACGCTCGGCGGCTGCGCACGGAGGTGGCGCAAAAGTGGGGTGGAGGGGGGTAAAAATAGGGGGAAGGGGGATGGGGGGATTGGGGTGGATGAAGAGAGATTGGGCAGGGATCAACAGTTAGGGTTGTAGTTAGGTGGCACAAAGGGGGGTGAAAAAAATGAAAAGCGGCAGGCACAAGCTTGGATAAGTGACATGTGTCGTGTCACTTATCCAACTTTTGCGGCTGCGGGATGTGTGTACGGAAGTGGCGCAAAGGGGGCTAAGGAAAAAAAAACGAGCTCAAGTGTTGATCGGTGAACTGCGTCACCAATCAACGCTCGGCAGCTGCGCACGGAGGTGGCGCAAAAGTGGGGTGGAGGGGGGTAAAAATAGGGGGATGGGGGGATTGGGGTGGATGAAGATAGATTGGGCAGGGATCAACAGTTAGGGTTGTAGTTAGGTGGCACAAAGGGGGGTGAAAAAAATGAAAAACGGCAGGCACAAGCTTGGATAAGTGACGTGTGTCACTTATCCAACTTTTGCGGCTGCGGAATGTGTGAACGGAAGTGGCGCAAAGGGGGCTAAGGAAAAAAAGGCGAGCGCGAGTGTTGATCGGTGAACTGCGTCACCGATCAACGCTCGCCGGCTGCGCACGGAGGTGGCGCAAAAGTGGGGTGGAGGGGGGTAAAGGGGGGGTGAAGGGGGGTAAGAGGGGGGGTGAAGGGGGGTAAGAGGGGGGGTGGAGGGGGGATGGGGGATGAAGATAGATTGGGGGGGTGAAGATAGATTGGGCAGGGGATCAGGGATCAATTAACACTTACAATTGTAGTTTTCTTTCTTCTTCTTCTTCTTTCTTCTGCAGGGATTGTGATGCTACAAGCTGTGGCACCACAATACCCAGCACAGGAGCTCTTGCTGCGTCCGACCTCTCTGCAGGAATCCTCAGCTAGAGTGAGGACCCCTGAAGACAGGTCAGACAGGTCAGAGGCAGGTCAGGGGGCAGGTCACAGAGCGGTCACATCGCTGCTGTGACCTGTCATTGGTGGGATCGAATGATTACATCGATCCCACCAATCCCTGATCTGCCTGGTGACCATGGCAACTGCCTAGAATCGGAGCTCACAGCTCCGATTACTAGGCAGGTCATGCCCAGGTCACCAGCAGGGCACAGAGCGGTCACATGGTGACCGCAGCTGTGCCCTGCGGTTGGCGCGATCGCCGATCTAATCGATCGCGCCAGCCAACTCCTGCAGGCCCTGCTGGGCCTGCATCAGGCTCCAGCACGATCGGTGCTAATATAGCACCGATCCTGGCCGGTACTGGCAGGGCACAGCGGCGATATAGCGCCGCTGTGCACTGCGATTGGCGCGATCGATCAGATCGGCGATCGCGCCAATCCGGGTGCTTTTTGCCGGTGCCTGGCGTTGCGTACATCGGTACTCGATCCCCGCCTAGGACATCATTGTTTCAGCCAAGCTGATTGGCTGAAACAATGAGAAACGCTGCGATTGGCTGTTCAGAATTGAACAGCCAATCACAGCGCTCTGGATGCCGGGGGGGCGGGATCGCAGCCCGGGATGCCGACGCCATCTTTTCTAAGGTGAGATGGCGTCGGAATTTTAATGCGATCATCGCGACTTTAGTCGCGGTATCGCATTACAGGGCCCGATGTACTATCCCGTCCCCGGTCATACGGGCCCGGGTACCGTGGACGGGATAGTACGTCGGATGGCAGGAAGGGGTTAAAGTACAACAGATCCAAAGCACCCAGAAATTTCATAATGAATCCTGACACTCAGGTAACAAGCTCTGATGACCACTTCCACAAATATAACTGCAAAAGTAGAAAAAGTGGTGTACCTTAGGGGTGAGGCTTGACATTGAGTGCAATTTCAAAGTATAATATATCATCATTCATTGTTTGGGAACCATTTACACAATACCAGGGAAAAATAGCGATATTCATTTCTGACATCCTACATTTTATATGTCAGAAACAAGGATAGTAATGGAAACTAATATAAATTTTCTATAATGAGAGCTATTTAGCTTCAATTAAGGTTTCCAACATTTGGCAGATCCCCTAATGGAAACTAAAGAGGTCCCATTATAGATAAAGGTATACAAATGATGCGACAACTACAATTTACAGCAAAACCGATACTGGTTCAGGTGACATATTCCTGTACTGATGGTGGTTTAGTTAACTTATTCTTGCACTGATTGTGGTTCTTGTGCCATATTCCTGTACTGATTGTGATTCTGGTGATATATTCATGTAGTTATGCTTGTTCTGATGCTGTATGCATGTGCTACTGATGACTCTGGTGACGTATTAAGGTAGTGATGATGGTTCTGGTGTTGTACAGTACTTATCACCAGATCCATCAGTACATGAACCTAAAACCAAAATCATCATCAGTACATAAATAGAGCACCCAAGCCATACAGAGTACATAACTAAAGAAACAGAACCATAATTGATAAATAAATAGTACACCAGTACCACCACCACCAGTACATCAAATCACCATCAGTATATGAATGCATCATCAGAACCACCATCAATACATTAATGAGTCACCAGAACCTCAATCAGTACATGAATACATCACAATAAATATTACCAGTAAATAAATGCCGTATTTTTCGGGTTATATGATGCACCTGATCATAATAGGCATCCCAAATTTGGGAAGGAAAATGGAAAGAAATTTTTTTTAATAAAATGGAGGTCAATTTTATAGTCTGAATTTATGGTAGCTTACCTGGAAGCAGTGGTTGTGGAGGGTGGAGCAGGGTCACAGGTAGCAGGGTCTTTGCTGCAGCAAACCAGTGGCAGTGGGGTGATGCTGCGGACCATAGGTGGGAGGAGGGCATGTCCTGGAGGTGCAAAGCTATGGGTCCTGGGCTGGAAGGAGGGGTGTGGAGGGTGAGGCATAGAGTATTGCATTGATTTATGGGCAGTGGTCTTCAGAATGATGGACGCTGTAGGCAACACATGCACATATTGAGATCTTGGCTGAGCTTGGATCCTAATCTGCGCATGCGTCAGTTCCAGTGGCCATTTTCCTGAAGCCCACCACCAGGAAATTAATACGCAGAGCAGGAACTCCACTCCTGCCTTATCACAGACACCCCTTCTTTCAGCTCAGGGCCCACAGATTTGCCTCCACTTCTGCCCCAGTACATTTTTGGAGATGCCAGAACGACCATCATCACATTAAAGCACCTTTCACACTATGCCCTCATATTGCCCACCATGTTGTCCTCTTCAAATTGCACCACGTCCTTTCATTATCTCCCAACATGGTATGATGGTCACAACAGCTGCCCGTACACAGTATGATGGTCAACACGGCCCCTTATACAGTATAATATCCTCAACAGCCCTTGATACAGTATGGTCACCACACCCACAATACAGTATTGTCATCATAGCCCCTATAAAGTATGATATCTTCATAGCACCCAATATATCGCCCACAGTCCTCTATACATTATGATGTCCGTCACAGTCCTCTATACAGTATGATGCCCCCCACAACCACCTATACAGTTTGATGCCCCCCTACAACCCTCTATATAGTATGATGCCCTCCACAGCCCCCCAGTATAATTACTCCCATATCCTCTTTTACCATATGATGTCCTCTCTAAATCCTATATAATATGACATCACCACAGCCCAGGTATAATGACCACAACAACTCCTAGTATAATGTTACCTACAGTTTCCGATACAATAGCCCCTTTTGTTATGTTTCCATAGCCAGCTAATTTTGTAATGTCCCCACAGCCAGCCCATCTTATGTTCTCATAGTCAGTTCAACGTACGTCCCCAAAATCAGCCCCTCGTATGTCCCCACAGCCAGCCCCATATATTTTGTCATGCTGGGTGAAGTGTAAATGCACAACAATGAGGAGAGGGAGGGGTGAGCCAAAATACTAGGTAAGTGGGGAGTGGAGATGCCTAGGCAGATCTACAATCATCCTATTGTCCCTAAACATCCCTATATGGGTTCTGAACCTTTTGCCGAGTGGGAACCTAATACCTGCCTAACCCTAGCAATAGTCTCTGGTTAAGGAGGGGATGAGGTAGGCACTAGTCAGACACCACTACAGCTAAAGACAGAGAGGGTAGACAAATGAGGGGAATACTTAGCTTAAGAAGACAACCAAGATGTCATGCCAGCAATCCTCATAGAGTCCTCTGAGAAGGAACTAACCAACTGTTAGTACTTCCAACTAGACAGAGAAAAGTAAGAGCTAACACCAGCACCATGCTGCAGCAATTGAATGTATTTACACCTGCTGCACAGGTGGGTTTAATTAGCAGCAGAATGAGGAGGTAACTGTTGGATCCTAGAGGGAGAATGGTATCGCTCCATAACAGAGATGCAAAAATCAAGAAGGTGCTTGAACTAATCGCAAAGACCTTCTACAGCCAGATCAAGGATGACTGTCTGCCACACCTGACACACAAGTGACAGCCCTTTTATACCTCCAAAGTCAGCCCCTTTTGTAATATCAAAAATTGGCCATCAAATATATAAAAAAACTTATAAAAACTTATACTCACCTAATCCAGCACAGCCCCGTCTCTTCTGCTATGTAGCACAGCAGTGGGCGCTGAATGGCAACACTACAATGCACCATCCGACATCCCCTGCATGCACTGTCTCCAACAGGGCGCAGACCAGAAGTGGCCTGCATTCTGCTGAAGTTCCCTGTGGAGCAGGGTGGTGATATGTTATTTTGCTGGACCATCCCCTTCAAATGGTAAAGTGCTGACTTCATGCATCCTCTTATAAAAGACTGAGTTGAGTTGAAGCATTGATTATGGCCAATGTTTTTTAGGGGCTGCCTTTCTGCCACTCTGGGTCTGTTGCAGAGGGCAAGTGGAATATGGAATATGTACAAGCTATACTACCTAGTATAGGCTGCAATTTATAAATGTGAAGTGTACACATTGGTGTTGTGAGTTCATTTTCCCCTTCACCATTGAGGTCTGATGAACTCCCTCTTCTGGTGAAGGAAGGTAGTGAGGCTGATTACCAAGCACCTGGGTATGATGATGATGACTGGGTGACGGGAATTGCTGACTGGATATAAGGCAGCCCACGCCCTTCTGCCTTGCTGGTGAGCTCTCTGAGGGATTCTAGGAGACCAGTCTGATTCCTGCTCCTCAAAAGCTAAGTTTTCTGCACTGCTTTTTGCATTTGTGTTTTGTTTTGTTTTGCCTTGTTTTTCTGAATTTCTGCCATTCCCTGCTGGGGTGAGTTGAATTCCTTTTTGCTCTGTCTTCAGAAAATACCTGAGTGCTGATATAGTCTTTTTGAAGCCTAGCGTCTTCAGTGCCTTTTTCCCTATCAGCCTGTTGGCCCTTGTTTTGATAGGGTTTTTGGCGGATTGCAGACAGCAGCTTTCCTAGCCTGTCCTATTTAGTTAGCTTGGGCCCCATCATTTGCTCAGCCTATCTTTCTATCTGTGTGAGTGTTTTTTCATCTTGCTTCACCGTCATTATATGTTGCAGGCTGCCTATTGCTTTGGGGTCTGCTCTGGGGCAGTTTAGATTTCCCTTTCTGTCTTTAGGCTATGTAGTTCTGCGGCTGTGATCGAGGGGTCTAGGGCACCATAGGAACCCCCCACGGCTACTGCTAGTTGTTGTTGATAGGTTCAGGGGTCTGCAATCCGATAGCTGCCAACTTATCTGGTTTTCTGGACTTAGCTAGTATTTCTGTTTTTACCTCCTACGGGGACTCATTCATAACACATTGGAATGCAGTGTGTCATCACAGGATACAGAGAGGAAACTGCCTCTGTGAATGCCAAAGACAGAAGAAGCCATACGCACCTGTAGAAGTTGGAGGGAAAGACTGTCCTGTGAAAGGAACTGCCTCAGTAGTGAGTCAGTCAAGAGGAAATAATTAGAGATTTGTAATGGTGTTTAAGAGAAAAAAAAACTGAGCCTTGAGGAGGGCAAGGTGAAAAAAAAAACACCTGAGAGAGTGAGATGTGTTTCTAAGAGTGTGGCATGTACTTGACTTTTATAGTTTTTTAACGCTTCAGATGCTTCACAGGAATTAACAGAATGTGGGAGAAAAATGAACATTTAATTTTTTTCACAAAAATTTTACTCTAGACTCAAATTTTTTATTTTCACAAGAGTCATAGGAAATAATGGACAACAAAATTTGTTGCGTAATTTCTTCTGAGCAGCGCCATTTGACTTTTTGAATGGAAAATTTGCTGGAGTACTTAGCATCCAAAAAGAGCACAAGGAAGCCATGTCTAAAATATATCAATCTTTATTAAATATCGCTAAAAAGAATTATGAATAAAATATAAAAATGAGGACACTACAACAAAGGAAAATATCACCAACCATGGGGTGAACAACAAATGGTACGCTAAAGTACAAGGTTTACATACACATGTAAGTACTTAAATAGATGCAATAGATAGTAAGAGTGTTTTTGCATGAAGCTTGTTTCTGGGTAAATATGTAAACAAGTATCATTATAAATATCTCTGTGGACATCAAGAAAACAAGCCAAAAAAAAAAAAAAGTGCAAATTTACATGATTAGAATAGACAATTAGGGTATCATGCAACCTATATATGCCTGTGCAGAGTATAACGGTTGCTAACCCTAATAAGCATCACTAAGCAGGTGATAATTAAGGGTGCAATAAACAAACGGTATAATCAAAGTATGTTACCTCAGGGTGCGGGCAGGAAAACCCCGACACTCGTTTTGTAGTAGCTTTATCAAGGGGCGTATAGTGGAGCTGTTTAATTGCCTATTTATATGGTAGTTTAATGCAAATGGCCAGCATGTCACGGTGCTTCCGGTAGGCGGTCCGAACCGAAGTCGCCACAGGTCGGCGTCATGCAAAGCCGTGCCGCCCCCCAGCTCGACACGTCAGAGCAGGAAGGAGGAAGCGGTGGCATAGGGACGCGTCACCATGACGACGCTCAGGCCGAATCGCGGAGGGAGCGCATCCTGCTGCCAGCAATGGGAGGAATAGAGGAATGAATTTTGTGAAAGAAAGAAAATGTGAAAGTGCTTAGTGCTGGTGGTGAACAATGAAAGAAGCAGAAAATCACATATAAATGATTAGACATATAAGAATAATAAAAAGAAAGAAAATGCATGATTAGACATATAAGAATAATGAAGAAAGTGCATATATATTATAGTATATTGTAAAGTGTAACATTTTGCTATAGGAATACATATATTATATTGTGAAGTGCAACATTTATCATATTAATATATATGAAAATACATTAAAGAGACCCCCATTCATATAAAATGTAAAAAATGTAAAAAACCACACATATGGACAGGAGTTAAAAAGGGACTCCAAGGTGTTAACTGCATGTACATAAATAGATGGAGTAATTAGCGGTTGCCATGTCGTGTTTAGAAAGCCCCTGATGTGCCTAAACAATGGAAACCACCCACAAGTAATTATTGGAAACTAGACCCCACATAGAACTTATGTGTGGTGGCCACCTTGAACAGTCAGGTGCTTCATAGAAGTTTATAACACTGAACAGTGAAAATAAAAAAAATCACATTTTTCCCACATAAATGTTTTTTTAGCCCCAAATTTTGCATTTTCACAAAGGTAACAGGAGAAGATGGAACCTAACATTTGTTGTGCAATTTCTCCTTAGTTCACAGATATCTCATATTTGGGGATAAACTACTTTTTGGGTGCAAGTCAGGGCTCAGAAAAGAAGCTGCGGCGTTTTGGAATGAAGACTTTGATGGAATGGTCTGAGGGTGATTAGACAACTTTATTCTTCAGGTCAGTGTAATTACAGCAATACCAGTTTTATGGTTTTTTTTTCTGTTTGGCAGCTGTCACACACTAAAAGATGCTTTTTTTTGTCAAAAACAAGTTTTTGTATCACCGTATCTTGAAAGCTTTGATTTCTACATATTTCGGACGAGTCTTGTGATGGCTTGTTTTTTGCGGAACAAGTTTATGTTTTTATTGGTACAACTTTTGGTCACATGATATATTTTGATCGCTTTCTGTTCTAGTTTTGGGAGGCAGAATGAACAAACAGCAGCAATTCAGAATTTTTATTTTTTTTCCATTTTGTGTGTGGTAAAATTAATACGTCAATATAACTGGATCATGGGTTGCATTTTCATAGCAGCAGGGGCCAAAATATGGCACCAGGCTGCTATCTTAGTCCTCCTATTGGACACTTAAAGACTAAGGCTAAGTTCACATGTAGCGGAACTCTCGCGGAAATTACCGCGAGAATTCCGGAATTCCATTCCACTGGAAAATCGCATTTTAAATTCCCGCGATTTTCCCGCGGAGAAACTAGCATTTTGCAAGTGTAATTGGCTTGCAAAATGCTAGCGTTTTCCAAGCGATCTGTAGCATCGTGGGTACCATCCGCAATTGTTCTGCTTACTTTTGGCATGGTGTGCACAGCCACATGCGGGAAGTAAGCGGAACAATGCATTCCTATGGGTGCGGGATCGCTGCGATTCCGCAAAATTAATGAGTATGCTGCGGTTTTTACCGCGAACGATTCCGCCGCGGTAAAAACCGCAGCATTAGCACAGCATTGCGGAATCCCATAGGAATGCAAGGGATGCTTATTTTTTGCGTGTTCGCGGCAAAATCGCGCGGTTAAAACCGCCGTGGAAATGCGAAAAAAATGCAACGTGTGAACTCAGCCTAAGTCTAATAGAATGCCTGTCAGAGATGTGCTGGCAATCATGATACACTGTAATGCAGAAATCTTGCATTGTATTATCTCTATGAACAGGCTTAATGAAGTTCAAGACCCCAATAGGAATTAAATAAAAAATAAAAAACTTTACAAATATGTAAAAAATTTTACACGCTTTATCTGCACACTAAATTTGGATTGAGTGACAGTTGTACAAATGTCATGCATCATAACTAGTGATTCAATAAAACAGCAAGAGGTGCTAAATAAGAGAGAAGCAGCAACAGAAACATCTGATTGGTCAGTGAACTTAGCACAGATCTCGAGCTATATGCCAAGAACAGGCTGCCCACTCCGCAAAGTTATAGAGAGAAGATTAACATTTCTAAAAATTAGTAAAGGTAAAGAAATATTTAATTTTTACACAATAAGTGTTCTCTAGTTTACATAAATTTACTAATATGACATGAAGAGCTTCATCTCACTTGTCCATTATTGGTACTATTTGGGGGCCCTTATCACCTACCCCTAGGGAATGTGCAGAACATCATCTTCTGCCTCTTACATACTTTCAATTGCTCCAGTTGTGATTGGTATATTGCTAACACCTGCAAAATCAGATTAGAATTGATTAGATGTACAGATCGTGGAGACAATTTTCCAGACTTTCAGTCAATAGTCAAAATTATAAAAAAATTCTATCAGTTTCTTCACCAACTGCAAATAGTTTAAATCACGGAGCAAAAAACAGCTGTGAAACATAAGAATGTAGGTTTAAACTATTCAGTACATTGTAAATAAAAGCTAGCCTTTATGTCATTTTTAGACACTCAGCTAATTTCTTCATGTTTTGTTTTTGGAAATGAACATATTTACTTCTCTAGCATATAAAAGGTTAATAGTTGGTCTTTGGTTTAGTCTATTGTCCTAGTGCAGTGCTAAGCACATTGATTTAAGGATGTGATAAATACCTTAACCTTTTCACTTGATATACATTACTTATTAATGAATGCATTTGTTTTGTTCTAGAACCACAGCAAATGGCAAAGAAATCTGTCTGAAAATGTTGTCAGCGTTTCATTTACAAATAGCAAAGTCAGTCTGAGTGAAAAAAACTTTGAAGATTATAATAAAATATGACGGCACATCGCGAACGCGTGCCGCTTTACGGCATGCGTCGCAATGCGTCCAACAATGGGGATGACTGGCAGCGTTAACGGACTGCTTAATACCACGGTATAACGCAGTCCGTCTAATGGACTGCCTAACGTAATGTGAACCCAGTCTTACCTGTTCTCATAGGCCCTGATTAAGGGAGTGTGGTGAAATCAGATGCTCCTGATTCATGAAGAGGTGCACTCCTCTTTGTACATGAGGAGCATTGGCCATTGAATGATTTCTGACTTACAGAATGCCACTTCTCGCCAATAATTTGTCAAGCTGTGGCATCACACAATACACCCACACCATGCCCACATCCCAGAAACCAATGTAAAAATGCCAAGAATTGCAAACATGTATTGCAAATCCAGTTCAGTTTTTTAAAACGTATACAGCCCTTTTAGATGTAGTTACTTTGATAACTCGTAGCCAAAGAATTTTCACAATGCATGAGCAATTGAGTTAAACTGAAAAAACCCATTTAATTCTTTCTACATTCCCCTTGAGAAAGCGGTCTGGAACATGCAAAACGTGCATTGGGGTCTTTGCCATCCAGCTCAGTGACTTCTCTTTTCCACTGGTAAGCTCTGCCCCTGCCATATATCTGTTATTATATTGAGATTTCTTATTACCATGCACTCCTCAGGCATACTCTTTTTGCTACACCATTTAAGCACATGGGTAATGTCCTTGTATACATTTTTTTTATTTATGTATGACACTGTTGCATGTGTTTTTGTATTTCGTCATTCTACATGATTGTCATTTTTTAAAAATACTTAAATAAAATTTAGATATTTTTTACTATAATTATCTGATACTCCTGTTTCCTCCAATTTTTCCTACATTTCTACCGTGTCACAGTGAAAGATGTTGTTCATAGTGGCAGATTTATGGAAAACCCTTCTATGCATTAATCTATAGGTACAAATGCTCTTCAGCAACTGTCTAAGTTGAGAGTGCAGAATAAAACTAGCCCAATATGTAGTAGGTGTTATAATTGTCATGCTCCTGGATTTGATCCCTTGAAATTGTGTTCTGTGGTGGGTTTCTCTTTCTGTCGAGACACAACAGCCACACCTTTTCTCTGTGTGTTTTGGTTCTGCTTTTCTAGCTGCAGTCTGTGTAGCTTAACACAGTGTTTTCAATTGTGTGTCTATCACTTTTTTGGTGCAGCTTTATATTCTGTCCCCCTGCTGGAGTTTCCTTCTGGTGATAGATTCATTTGGATGAACTGACATTCTATGGGTTAGAGCCAGTCTTTGAAATTTAAGCTAAGATTTTTTGCTTTGCTGATTCTTTGGTTTACTTTTCACCTGTCTTCTGTTTATCATTAGGAAGTAGGCAGTATATTTGTTAAGTATTTCGTTATTTACTTTATTCACTCTTGAACCTTTCCTTTGTTCAGCACACTTCTATGTCTATTTCTACTTCAGCAATAACCATTGGGGACTTTGGAGTCAGGATATCTAGTCTGTAAAGGACTATTTTCTCGAGTGAGTTGCTACATAGCCATACACTACCGTTCAAAAGTTTCGGGTCACCCAGACAATTTTGTGTTTTCCATGAAAACCTATACTTTTATTAATCAAATAAGTTGACAAATGAATTTAAAATCTAGTCCAGACATTGGCAAGGTTCGAAAAAAAGATTTTTATTTGAAATAATAATTTTCTCCTTCAAACTTTGCTTTCATCAAAGAATGCTCCCTTTGCAGCAATTACAGCATTGCAGACCTTTGGCATTCTAGCAGTTAATTTGCTGAGATAATCAGGAGAAATTTCACCCCATGCTTTCAGAAGCACCTCCCACAAGTTGGTTTGATGGGCACTTTTTGCGTACGATACGGTCAAGCTGCTCCCACAACAGCTCAATGTGGTTGAGATCTGGTGACTGCGCTGGCCACTCCATTACAGATAGAATACCAGCTGCCTACTTCTTCCCTAAATAGTTCTTGCATAATTTGGAGGTGTGCTTTGGGTCATTGCCCTGTTGTCAGATGAAGTTAACGCCAATAAAGCACTGTCCACAGGGTATGGCATGGCATTGCAAAATGGAGTGATAGCCTTCCATATTCAAAATCCCTTTTACCTTGTACAAATCTCCCACTTTACCAGCACCAAAGAAACCCCAGACCATCACATTACCTCCACCATGCTTGATAGATGGCGTCAGGCACTCTTCCAGCATCTTTTCAGTTGTTTTGCGTCTCACAAATGTTCTTCTGTGTGATCCAAACACCTCAAACTTGGATTTGTCTGTCCATAACACTTTTTTCCAATCTTCCTCTGTCCAATGTCTGTGTTCTTTTGCCCATATTAATCTTTTCCTTTTATTAGCCAGTCTCAGATATGGCCTTTTCTTTGCCACTCTGCCCTGAAGGCCAGCATCCCAGAGTCGCCTCTTCACTGTAGATGTTGGCACTGGCGTTTTGCGTGTATTATTTAATGAAGCTGCCAGCTGAGGACCTGTGAGGCATTGATTTCTCAAACTACAGACTCTAATGTACTTGTCTTGCTGCTCAGTTGTGCAGCGGGGCCTCCCACTTCTCTTTCTACTCTGGTTAGATCCTGTTTGTGCTCTCCTCTGAAGGGAGTAGTACACATCGTTGTAGGAAATCTTCAGTTTCTTGGCAATTTCTCACATGGAATACCCTTCATTTCTAAGAACAAGAATAGACTGTTGAGTTTCACAAGAAAGATACTATGCTGAACAAATAGAATTTGTTAGAGTTTGAGTAACACTTGGTTGCGCAAGCATTGTTTTTTCCAAACAATACATAAGCTGGAGAAGACTGCAGCTAATCTATAGACCTGTTAACCTATAGACTGGAGGGGATGCCCGTGTGGGTCTATAGTGTGGATATCCCAGAAATTTCTCTGTCTTCGCCATTTGCTTCTCACAGTTGATTTTGCCAGACAGATGATGTCGCTATTCCTGGTGAAGTTTTGCTTTTTGCTTATGTGTGGTGCCCCTGAGGCTCAGTCGCCACAGAGGTACTGCACCTCCTCCTGAGGTGTGGTACCCCACATCCAGGTAATGTGGAGACACCTGACCACACTCCAACACCTGCACCCCACACCACAAAATAGTGTAGCAAAGCACCTTCGGCGGCTCCCTGCTTGGAGTATAGCAAAGCACCCATTGGTGACTCCCTGCTTGGAACACGAAACGTGTTGGGAGGTGGGTAGAGTTAGTTTATATTACAAAGAGTGGGAAGAGTTTAGGATTAGAGGTCAGTTGGTTAGAGAGTTGGAGAGAGAAGGAGATCCCCGGAGAGAGAGATAGATGGATGGAAGTGCTGCAGCAGATCCCAGTGACCTGGGTCTGCTGGCACAGGAAAGGAAGAGAGAGAGAGCAACATAGACTGAAAGCCTGATTCTCCATAGAAAGAAAGATTAGTACGGAACATGAGAAGTAAAAGAGAACAGAGGAAGTGGGTTAGAAGAGAACCCTTCCTAGAAGTTCAAAGCGCAAGCCTGGGGCCCTGTCCCCGAGGTTGTATGGATACTAATGGTCCTGCAGCAGACACCGGAGGAATAGAAGTAGTGACCACTTTATTCCCACACAAGACTTGGGGGCACAACAGCAACTGGATAGTGAGCTGGGACTTAGTAGCAAGGAGTCCCCAAAGCAGGCTACAGTTGTCTGCCGTACAAGTAGAGTTCATAAGAACATCGGACAGGAGGAACTCCAGTGTAACTCAGTACTAGGAGTACTTCATTTAAAGGCGCTATAAGAGGAGACGTTCAGAAAGGCACATGTTGGCGGAGTGTTGGAAAGGAGTATTCCATCTGGCCTGGACGTTGACTGAGTCCCTGACCCGGAGGACACAGCACGGAGGCAGGCACCTGTTTGCACAACAGACTGTGAGTAAAGCTTTCGAACTCCATGCTCTGGTGTCCTCCACTTATTCCTGCGCTAACACACCTGGCACTGCTGCATCTTGGTGCCCGACATTGCCTCACCTACGCCTTCCTTTTGCCTCTACATCTACACTGCCCTGGGACTACAGCTCCACCTGAGGGGAGCTATAACATCTTTGCTGCGCCATACCATCAGTCCCAGAGGATCTGCATGCAGCGTCGGCTTAACATCTCCCTTGCTGAAAACCACAGGTGGCATCACAATCTATTCATTTAATCAACTACATTCCACCATTCAATCTCCCTTTTACCAGGGCCACGGACCGGGTCACCGCTGCTGTGACATTCCCATCTGAGAGACCGGCCCCGTACCGAGTACCCCACAGCCCTGGGAGGGCGACCCATATGCAATGTGCAATGTAAGTACTTCACCTTTGTGGTTTATATTATGCAAACACGTATGCAATATATTTCCTGTTTTCTGTAATCATTTAATTGTTGTAGTAAAATTATTCACCTTTTTGAAAGCCATATCTGAGCCCTTTAAGTACTTGGAAAAGCACCAGGATGAACAGGGATCTGTCAGGTTCAGGTATTTGACCCTCTGGTTTGTACTCTACATGTGTTCATGTGCTTTTGCAGTCATAACAATAATAATATTATCAAATACCTCCAATTAGAAATATAGTATAGTTCTAATCTGCTATGCTGCTTACCCCATGTGCAGTAAATCAAATGCTAAAACTGAAGAGACAAAAATCTGCAAATAGAGTCTTACCTGATAACCAAATATTTTAGGTATGGTCACCTGGAGTTGTATCGCCTGTGGATCATGGACCCACTGCACTATGGTCTGGCTTACCCTGGAGGGACATGACTAAGCAGCTACCTGGTATTCACTGTAGCCTCCCATGGTAAGATCAGAATTGTGTGGCAGGTAACTGCCAGGTACCACTCCAGAGCAGTGTCTGGTCCAGTAGCAGCTAACCACAAGGGTCAGAGATGCTAGTTTGAATTGTGTGTTTCAGGTTGGACAGAATAGCCACTGGTATGGGTTCAGACTGTGCAACTTCTGGGTAGCAGACAGGGCAGCCACTGGTACTGGCACAGAATTGGCGGCTTCTGATAGAAGACAGGATGGCCACTAGTACAGGTTCAGACTGTGCAGCTTCTGGATAGCAGACAGGTTAGAAATACAAGCAAGATACAGGTTAAACAAAGCAGGGTCTGCATTAGACAAGGCAGACAAGGGGCCCTAACAACAGGCAGGCAAGTAGTAACTAACTAGCGCAGTTGTTACTCCCAACAGATGGAGGTGCCTTAAGTAGTAAATGTCTCCCATATATTGGCTAGGAAAACTTTATGAAAGTGCATGCTGTCTCTGTAAGAGACAAGAAGTGCTCACTATTCTTGCCCTAAGCATGCTTCCAGGGAATCTGCAAGACATGCTCAGAGCCTGGGGAGTGGTAGTAAGAATGGGAGCTCCGTCAGGAGACGCAGACTGGCAGCCAGGGCAGTGAATAAGTCAGTGTCCTTGTTGGGTGAAAGGGGCAGAGTTACAATAAGATGTCGGCGGTACAGTACCACCCCTTTAAGCCCCCTCTTCTTCTTTACTGCAATGAATTTCTCTAGCAAAATAGGGACATGAATATTTTCCCTGGGTTCCTGTTGTGAGTTCATTTTCCCCTTCACCGTCGATGTCTGATGAACTCCCTCTTCTGGTGAAGGAAGGTAGTGAGGCTGATTACCAAACACCTGATCTTGTAGATGATGACTGGGTAACAGGAACTTCTGACTGGATATAAGGCAGCTGACGCCCTTCTGAGTCGCTGGTGATTTCTCTGCTGGATTCTTGGAGACCAGTCTGATTCCTGCTTCCCAAAGATAAGTTTTTGCTCTGCTATTGAACTTATTAGTTTTGCTTTGTTTACCTTGTTTTTTGGAGTTCAGCCATCCCCAGTTTCTCTTTGCTCTGTCTTCAGAATTTACCTGAGTGCTGATATAGTCATTTTGAAGTCCTAGTGACTTCAGGGCCTGTTTTTCCTATCAGGCGGTTGGGACATTTTTTGGTAGGGTTTTTTACAGATTGCAGACAGCAGCTTTTCTATTCTGTCCTTTTTAGTTAGCTTGGGCCCCATCGTTTGCTCAACCTATCTTTTTATCTGTGTTAGTGTTTTCAAATTGCTTCACTGCCATTATATGTTGGGGGCTGCCTATTGCTTTGGGGTCTGCTCTGGGGCAGTTTAGATTTCCCCTTTCTTTCTTCAGGCCTATTTAGTTCTCCGGCTGTGATCGAGGGGTCTAGGGCATCATAGGAACCCCCCACGGCTACTGTTAGTTGTTGTGGATAGGATCAGGGGTCTGCAATCCGATAGCTACCAACCTCTCCGGTTTTCTGGACTTAGCTTGTATTTTTGTTTTTTTCTCCTTCGGTGACTCATTCATAACAGGTTCCCATGGTCTCTCCTCGGGACTGAACCCCTTTCAATATTCAAGAAAAAAGTTTTTTCCTATTACCTTCTTAGTTGTCAACATGCTTTCTACCTCAAAGACATCCTCAGAGCTCACAGGAGCAGGAGTGGTACCCGGATCCTCAAAGAAAGAACTTACATTGGCTGGTTTGAGGAGAGATGCATGGAAGGAGTTAGGCATATGTAGCAAAGCTGGAAGTATCAACTTGTTGGATCCCGCATTGATCAGTTTAAGAACCTCGAAAGGACCAATGAAGCGGGACCCAATTTAATTGATGGTATCTTCAGGCGGATATTCCTTACAGAGAGATATATCTTATCTCCTGGCTGAAAGGTAAGTGAGTCCAGGCATCTCTTGTTGGCATGTCTCTTTATCTGTTCGGAGGACTACTCCAGGGAGGCTATATTTTTCCAGATCTCGGAAAAATCCTAGGTGAGAGTGTTGGCTGCGGGAACACCAGAAGCGTCTAAACTGGAAGAGGAATCCCTGGCTGGTGACCAAAAACAAGAAAAAAACTGAAATTTTGCAGAGGACTCACTTGTATGGTTAACAGAACTCCGCCCAAGGTAACAACTTGACCCAGTCATTGTGGTGCACATTCGAGAAATGTCACAGGAAAATTAGATTAGATGGTTAACCCCTAGCCAGGTTCTCTTTGATGTACTCAGAGGGTAGATATAGCCTCGATGAGGTGAGGATCTATGGAGCAAATGAATGGGACAATTGTATGGCCTGTATGGAGGCAATCTCTTTGCTTGCTTCTTTTGAAATACATTGGCGTATGGCCCGGCAAGCTAGATGGGGTAACTGGGGGTTGAGCAGGACATATAGGGACAAGACACTACTTTTGGGAGGACTGTCTCCATTGAAGGACCTAGCCACATTTCCAGTCTAGTACAGGTTTGTGGAGATGAAGCTAAAGCAGACCTACGAGAAGAGATTTGAGACAGTTTGGGAAGTAGATAGAACATAATCATCTCAGCATGCAGAATTCCCACCCAAAACTCCAACTGCTTTGTAACAAAGTGCATGACTTCAGACAGTGCTTTAGTATTAGCAAATGACTGCATCAGGGGATTCTGGAGGCGGATGACAAGAATCCAGAACCGTTCCACTACGGCCTGTTGCATGAAGTTTCCAGCTGTAGCAGAATTAAGTTATGTTCTCAATACTTGTTACAGAAACAGATTCATTGGAGGAGAGGAGTAAAGGTACTGTCACACTTAGTGATGTACCAGTGATCCCGACCAGCGATATGACGCGGTCAGGATCGCTGGTGCATCACTAAGTGGTCGCTAGTGAGCTGCCACACAGGCAGGTCTCACCAGCGACATCGCTGGGGACGGGGTCGCTACTTACCTGTCACACTAGGCGATCCTGCGTCCTCCCGCCCGGTTCCACGCTCGTCGCTCGCCTCTCCACAGGAAGCTCCACAGGAAACTGATGATGAGAAACAGTCATGGACATTCTCGCCCGATCAGCGATAACCAGCGGGGGAGCGGGTCGTAGGTAAGTATCAGACACTGCGATGTCGCTAGCAATATCGCTATAACGTCACAAGTTATAGCGATATTGCTAGCGTTATCGCTTAGTGTGACAGTACTTTTACTTTCAAGCAGGATGGCCTCTTCAACAGACTGTAAGTTTGGAAGTTTCCCGAATTCTCAGGACCGAAGTGGATAAGAGGACCCAGATTACCTCAGTAGTAGCATAAACCTCTGGCTTGGCAAAGTTCTTGCTGTTTTTCATCCAGCCCAATGTGGTTCACCTGCATAGGCTCAGGATAACTAGCAGAGATAGATCAATGGGAAATGAGCAAGGTCATCAAGGGTTGTAGGGATGTCACGGCTGGCTTGTTCATCTTTAATCTTAGCTGACAATCCCTCCCAGAAGATTGCTACAAGAGCCTCATTGTTCCAGCCAAGCTTGGATGACAAGTTGAACTGAATGAAAAACTGACCCTTAGACAGGCTGCCTTGACATAGTCTAAGGAGAGAGAATACTGCTGAGGTGACACGACCTTGCTTATCAAAGACCTTGCGGAACGCTTCTAGGAAGTCCTGTAGGTCCTGTAGGTCTGAGAATACTGGATCCTTCTTCTTCCACAGAGAATTGAGCTATGCGAGAGCCTCTCTTCCCACATGGGACATAAGAAAAGCCATCTTGGAATGGTAGGAGGGGAACTGGTAAGCCAACAGTTCATAGTGCAGTATGCACTGGTTGATGAAACCTCGGCATTGCTTGTGATCCCTGTCAAACCGTGGTGGAGCAGATAAACACAGACCAGGTGAAGGCATAGGAATGGCAGTAGACACTTGAACAGATTCTAGTGCAGGGGATGCAGCTGGTGCCAGAGCATTAGGCCGGGTGTTTTCTGACCGAAGATAGTTCAGGGTTTGATCCTTCTGCTCACCTTGCTGAGTTATCTCGCGATATAATTCAGAGAGTGAAGTGGTATTGGGGCCAGCAGAGTACATAGCTTAAGAAAACTTTAATGCCTGTGGATTGTGGACTCACTGGGCTATGGCCAAGCTTACCCTGGAGAGGCATGACTAAGCAGCTACCTGGTATGCACTGGAGCCTCTCATGATGAGGTCAGGCTTGTATGGCAGCTAGCTGCCAGGTACCACTCCAAACCCATGTCTGGTACAGTAGCAGCTGACCCCAAGGGTCAGAAACAGTGGTTTGGATTGTGTGTCCAAAGCAGGACAAAACAGCCTCTGGTACAGGTCTGCCATCAGGTAAATCTTCGTTCATAGGGCATGCAAGAGGCCATTGCAGGAAAAAGAGGAAATGTTTTAGCTTCTGGTAAAATTTTTAGAGTAATCTTTATTCCATCAAAAACAATTAAAATTATAATGGACAGGAAAAAGAGCAAGCGACACATTTCATACACGGTTGTTCTTTATCAAGCTTGATGAAGAGCACCCGTGTTCGAAACGTGTCACTTGCTATTGTCTATTATATTTTTAATTGTTTTTTGATGGAATAAAGATTACAGGCAGCATGGTGGCTCAGTGGTTAGCGCTGCAGCCTTGCAGCGCTGGGGTCCTGGGTTCGAATCCCACCAAGGATAACATCTGCAAGGAGTTTGTATGTTCTCCCTGTGTTTGCGTGGGTTTCCTCCGGGCACTCCGGTTTCCTCCCACACTCCAAAGACATACTGATAGGGAATTTAGATTGTGAGCCCCATCGGGGACAGTGATGAAAATGTGTGCAAACTGTAAAGCGCTGCGGAATATGTTAGCGCTATATAAAAAAAAAAATAAAGATAAAAAAAAAAATAAATAAAGAAAAAGATACTCTGAAAATTTTACCAGAAGCTGGAACATTTCCTCTTTTGCTGCAATGGCCTCTTGCATGCCCTATGTACGAAGACTTACCTGATGGCATCTTGGCGTGACATCATTGTTGTGGAGTGATGCACATGTGACATCACACCATATCAGTTAATGAAGAAGAGAGCCGCGGATGCCAGGAAGTAGGAAACTGTTCTCAAGGCTTCCATCCCACAGCCAAAGAATAATGGCCTGACTCTGCAAATAGATTTGCACCAACTCAAGCCCTGGCACATACTGCATTTCTGTAAGTGTGAATGTTCATTTGTTGCTTCCCATTAATAGTACAGGATGGGCCATTTATATGGATACACCTAAATAAAATGGGAGTGGTTGATGATATCAACTTCCTGTTTGTGGCACATTAGTATATACAATGGTGTGCTTGGTTTTAATGTAACTTTATTCCTTCATGAGTTATTAACAAGTGCTGCCCACTGTGTTGGATTGTCAATGCAACCCTCTCCCACTTTTGACACACTGATAGCAACACAGCAGAAGAAATGCTTGTCTAAGGGGGTCAGATTCCTTGTAGGAATGCACGGACCTGACACCCATAATGTAGTGGTGCATAATCTTGCTGAAAACTCAGGGAACATGCCATTTTCAGTACCTAAAAAGGGCAACACATCATCATGTAGCAATTTCAGATATCCAGTGGCATTGAGGTTTCCATTGATGAAGAATCACAACACTATCTTTGTACCCCATATACCACACCATATCATCAATTATGGGTGTCAGGTCCAAGCATTCCGACAAGAACAGTTTCCTGGAAAGTGGATTGATTGTCGTGGGCCAGTTGAATGGCCACCAAGGTCTCCCGATCTACTCCCTTAGACTTTTATCTTTGGGGTCATCTAAAGGCAATTGTCTATGCTGTGAAGATAGGAGATGTGCAGCATCTGAAACAATGGATACTGGAAGCCTGTGCTAGCATTTTTTCTGCAGTGATGCTATCAGTGTGTCAAGAGTGGGAGAAGAGGGTTGCATTGACAATCCAACACAATGGGCAGCACTTTGAGCACATTTTATAAGAAGTCATAAACTTGTAAATATCTCATGAAAGAATAAAGTTACATTAAAAGTTAAAACCAAACATACCATTGTTTTTCTTGTGAAATTATCAATAGTTTGATGCTTCACATGACCCTCTTCCCATTGAAAAAATAAAGTTGGATCCAAAATGGCTGACTTCAAAATGGCCACCATGGTCACCACCAATCTTAAAAAGTTTCCCACTCCCATATACTAATGTGCCACAAACAGGAAGTTGATATCACCAACCATTCCCATTTTATTTAGGTGTATCCATATAAATGGCCCACCCTGTAGATGGCGGTCAGAAAGAGGTGCTGTGCAAATTAAATTATTTTTTTCCAATGGTTTCTTTATAAGAGAATTGTTTAGAATCACAGCTTTGGAGAATGCATGGCTTTGCACTACACAGCATATATATTATTTTTTATTTTTTCTAAAGCATTTAATCTTTCGTGACTGATTGATACAGAGTACAATCACTAACTTCTTGATGAAAGATTCTGAGAAAAAAATCATTATATGAAGGCAAATTCAATGGTGGCAGATAATTGAAAACTTGTAGACTTGGACTTCCCTCACTAATATTCCGTATTTTGACAGTTTAAATGATCTAAACAGCACAACAATGCGTAAAAGAAATGGACATTATATGCCATTGCTTGTACTAAGAAGTTGACCTGAAAAAAAAAATACATATATATCTTTTAGAATTGCATTTTTGTAAACTCTGCAAGCTTGAGAGCCTAAGGCAAACTTAATTAAAGTCAAATGAGAAATCAAAAGTAGATAGATGTACCCCATCATATTCCATTTCCTTTGTGACAGAAAATTATATGACCAGAACAATCATGTTTAGGATAATGTGTTGAAAACTCATTTTGTTTTGTAAAATGAAATTCTCCAGGATTGGAATGACTCCGGGCACTATTTACATTTCAGTAAAATTGTATTGCTGCAGTAAGTGATGACTCTGATTGGCCATTTAGTCCGAGAATTGTTTTAAACTTTCCTCTGCTGAAAGTTCCCAGGAGCATGACGGCTGAATAACTCGTTAATTTAAATAGCACCTTTCCCTGCTGAACACTTCCAGCTAAGCTACAAATTTACCATGACAAGGATTAGCAGATAATGCTAATATTGAAGCTAAAACAAAGTTTTTCATGGATTGATTCAAAGTTTGGTCCGCAAGGGAGTTTTCAAACTATAAATGTGTTTTCTTTGTGTTTATTTCCTGCTACAATTTATAAAAAGTAGTGCAGATAGAAATAGGCAAAGTGTCTATGGTAAAGTGTTACCAATAAAAATGAGCAGAAAGTTTTGCACTATCCTGGTAAGACTTCCATACTCTAGACCAGCCACCCCAGGGTAGTTTAAATGCCCAGCACTCAACGTTTGGCAAAAATGGAAACTGTCATTTTTAAGCAGGAATGCAGAGCTTTGGCTTTCCAATTTGGCTGTTGTTAATACCAACACATTTCTGCTGCAGACTGGTGCCTTTCTAAAGTTATAAAAACCAAGTTTGCAGGGTACAACAATTGGAGGCTTTAAATAGGATAAAATGGCTCCAAGAAGTATGAGACACACATCTAAAGGGGAGAGGAAGGACGTCAATCGCAAAAATGTTATCAAAAGGCTGACCGTCACTTACAAAATTAGAAAAATTGAGAATACTTAGCGCATAAATTGGCCAATTCATGTATTCAATTTTTAAAATTTTCTAGTGTAGTAAAACAATTAAAATTTCATATATTTCATGTTTATGGTGCTACAAAGTGCTACTTTATTTGTTGGTTATATATGGCTATGGCTACTCTTATTAAGCACCTTTTCACACCTGATTTCTGTTTGGAAGTGATGGTCAGTCTTTTGATATTTGTATACATAAGCTCTCTGACTGAGCACTCCACCCCTCTGCATCACATGTTTTTAACCCCTTCCTGACATCCGACGTACTATCCCGTCCACGGTACCCGGGCCCGTATGACCGTGGACGGGATAGTACGTCTACCGCGATCAGCGGCGCCCACGTGGTGAGCGCCGCTGATCGCGGCCGGGTGTCAGCTGATTATCACAGCTGACACCCGGCACTATGTGTCAGGGGCGGTCACGGACCGCCCCCGACACGTTAACCCCTTGCACACCGCGATCAAACATGATCGCGGTGTACCGGGAGTTAAAGGGAAGCATCGGGAGGGAGGGGGCTCCCTCCGTGCTTCCCTGAGCCCCCCACGGCAGCGCAAAGTGCAGCGCTGCTGCGGGGGGCTCCTATCCTCCAGGCCCCCGAATCCAAGATGGCGACGGGGGCCTTCGGGGACCTGAGGAAGCTGGCTTCCTCAGTGCCTGCAAAGCGCAGGCAAGAGGAAGTCTGCTTCAATGCCTGTGACAGATTGCTGATCTGTCACAGTGATCTGTGATGTGACAGATCAGCGATCTGTCACAGGACAGTGATGTCCCACCTGGGACTATGTAATAAAGTAAAAAAAAAATTAAAAAAAATGTAAAAATAAATAAAAAAAAATCGCCAAATAAATTAGAAAAAAAAAAAAAATATTCCCCCAATAAATCCATTTTTTGGAAATAATAAAAAAAAAAACAATAAAAGTACACATATAAGGTATCGCCGCGTCCGTAATGACCAGCCCTATAAAACTGTCCCATTAGTTAACCCTTTAAGCGAACCCCTTAAAAAATAAAAATAAAAAACGAAGCAAAAAATAATGATTTATTATCATACCGCCAAACAAAAAGTGTAATAACGCGCGATCAAAAAGACGCATATAAATATCCATGGTACCGCTGAAAACGTCATCTTGTCCCGCAAAAAACGAGCCACAATACAGCATCATCATCGAAAAAATAAAAAGTTATAGCTCACAGAATAAAGTGATGCAAAAATAATTATTTTTTATATAAAATAGTTTTCATTGCATAAAACCGACAAAAACATAAAAAAACGACCTAAATGAGGTATCGCTGTAACCGTACTGACCCGAAGAATAAAACCGCTTTATCAATTTTACCGCACGCGGAACGGTGTAAACGCACCCCCCCAAAAGAAATTCATGAAACGCTGGTTTTTGTTCATTCTGCGTCCCAAAAATAGGAATAAAAAGCGATCAAAAAATGTCACGTGCCCGAAAATGGTACCAATAAAAACGTCAACTCGTCCCGCAAAAAATAAGACCTCACATGACTCAGTGGGTCAAAATACGGAAAAATTATAGCTCTCAATATGTGGTGATGCAAAAACTATTTTACAATAAAAAGCGTCTTTTAGCGTCTGACAGCCGCCAAACATAAAAACCGCCATAAATAGTAAGTCAAACCCCCCGTTATCACCCCCTTAGTTAGGGAAAAATAATAAAACTAAAAAAAAAGTATTTATCTCCATTTTCCCGTTAGGGTAAGGCTGTGTGCACACGCTGCGGATTAGGTGCGGATTCACCCGCGCAGATTTTGTAAAATCCGCAGGTGAAACCGCAGGTCAAAAGACCTGCGGTTTTACCTGCGGATTGCTCTGCGGTTTTGTCCTGCGGTTTTTCATCTCCTCAATAGAGGAGATGGCAAACCGCAGGAGAATCCGCAGAAAGAATTGACATGTCAATTCTTTCTGCGGATTGAAAACCGCAGATAATCCGCGCGGAAAATTCCGCACCGTCTGCACTGCGGTTTTTGATTCCCATAGGGAATCATGGTACTGTACACCGCAGCAAAAACTGCTGCTGGTCCGCAGCGGCCAAAACTGCTGCGGAACCGCAGCAAAATCCGCAGCGTGTGCACACAGCCTTAGGGTTAGGGCTAGGGTTAGGGCTAGGGTTAGGGCTAGGGTTAGGGCTAGGGTTAGGGCTCAGATTAGGGTTAGGGGTGTGTTGGGGTTAGGGTTGGAGTTATAATTGGGAGTTTCCACTGTTTGGGCACATCAGGGGCTCTCCAAATGCAACATGGCGTCTGATCTCAATTCCAGCCAATTCTGAGTTGAAAAAGTCAAATGGTGCTCCTTCCCTTCCAAGCTCTGCCATGCGCCCAAACAGTGTTTTACCCCCACATGTAGGGTATCAGCCTACTCAGGACAAATTGCAAAACAATTTTTGGGGTCCAATTTCTCCTGTTACCCTTAGGAAAATAAAAAATTGGGGGCAAAAATATCATTTTTGTGGAAAAAAATGATTTTTTTATTTTCACGTCCGAGTGTTATAAACTTCTGTGAAACACTTGGGGGTTCAAAGTGCTCACCACACATCTAGATAAGTTCCGTGGGGGGTCTCGTGTCCAAAATGGGGTCACATGTGGGGAGTTTCAATAGTTTAGGTACATCAGGGGCTCTCCAAATGCACATGACACCCGCAGACCATTCCATCAAAGTCTGCATTCCAAAACGTCACTGCTTCCCTTCCGAGCCCAGACGTGTGTCCATACAGTAGTTTTCTCCCACATATGGGGTGTCAGCGTACTCAGGCCAAATTGGAAAACAACTTTTGGGGTCCAATTTCTCCTGTTACCCTTGGGAAAATGAAAAAATTGGGGACTAATTGATCATGTTTCTGGAAAAAATACGATTTTTTTATTTTCATGCCCTGGCATTATAAACTTCAGTGAAGCCCTTGGGGGTTCAAAGTGCTCAACTCACATCTAGATAAGTTCCTTAGTGGGTCTAGTTTTCAAAATGGGGTCATTTGTGGGGGGTTTCCACTGTTTAGGTACATTAGGGGCTCTCCAAAGGCAACATGACACCCGCAGACCATTCCATCAAAGTCTGCATTCCAAAACATCACTACTTCCCTTCCGAGCCCCGACGTGTGCCCATACAGTAGTTTTCTCCCACATATGGGGTATCAGCATACTCAGGACAAATTGGACAACAACTTTTGGGGTCCAATTTCTCCTGGTACCCTTGGGAAAATAAAAAAATGGTGACTAAAAGATCATGTTTGTGGAAAAAATACGAATTTTTTATTTTCACGCCCGGGCATTATAAACTTCTGTGAAGCACTGGGGGGTTCAAAGTGCTCACCACACATCTAGATAAGTTCCTTGGGGGGTCTAGTTTACAAAATGGTGTCATTTGTGGGGGGTTTCCACTGTTTAGGTACATTAGGGGCTCTCCAAAGGCAACATGACACCCGCAGACCATTCCATCAAAGTCTGCATTCCAAAACGTCACTACTTCCCTTCCGAGCCCCGACGTGTGCCAATACAGTAGTTTTCTCCCACATATGGGGTATCAGCATACTCAGGACAAATTGGACAACAACTTTTAAGGTCCAATTTCTCCTGGTACCCTTGGGAAAATAAAAAAATGGTGACTAAAAGATCATGTTTGTGGAAAAAATACGAATTTTTTATTTTCACGCCCGGGCGTTATAAACTTCTGTGAAGCACTGGGGGGTTCAAAGTGCTCACCACACATCTAGATAAGTTCCTTGGGGGGTCTAGTTTCCAAAATGGTGTCATTTGTGGGGGGTTTCCACTGTTTTGGTACATCAGGGGTTTTCCAAACGCGACATGGTGTCCGATCTCAATTCCAGCCAAAAACGTCAAATGGCGCTGCTTCCCTTCCGAGCTCTGCCATTCGCCCAAATAGTGGTTTACCCCCACATGTGGGGTATCAGCGTACTCAGGACAAATTGCACAATAACTTTTAGGGTCCTGTTACCCTTGGAAAAATAAGAATTGAGGGTGAAAAGATCATTTTTGTGGAAAAAATATGATTTTTTAATTGTATGGCTTTATGTTATAAACTTCTGTGAAGCCCATGGGGGTTCAAAGTTCTCACCATACATCTAGATAAGTTCCTTAGGGGGTCTAGTTTCCAAAATGGTGTCATTTGTGGGGGGTTTCCACTGTTTTGGTACATCAGGGGTTTTCCAAACGCGACATGGTGTCCGATCTCAATTCCAGCCAAAAACGTCAAATGGCGCTGCTTCCCTTCCGAGCTCTGCCATGCGCCCAAATAGTGGTTTACCCCCACATGTGGGGTATCAGCGTACTCAGGACAAATTGCACAATAACTTTTAGGGTCCTGTTACCCTTGGAAAAATAAGAATTGAGGGTGAAAAGATCATTTTTGTGGAAAAAATATGATTTTTTAATTGTATGGCTTTATGTTATAAACTTCTGTGAAGCCCATGGGGGTTCAAAGTTCTCACCACACATCTAGATAAGTTCCTTAGGGGGTCTAGTTTCCAAAATGGTGTCATTTGTGGGGGGTTTCCACTGTTTTGGTACATCAGGGGTTTTCCAAACGCGACATGGAGTCCGATCTCAATTCCAGCCCAAAACGTCAAATGGCGCTGCTTCCCTTCCGAGCTCTGCCATGCGCCCAAATAGTGGTTTACCCCCACATGTGGGGTATCAGCGTACTCAGGACAAATTGCACAATAACTTTTAGGGTCCTGTTACCCTTGGAAAAATAAGAATTGAGGGTGAAAAGATCATTTTTGTGGAAAAAATATGATTTTTTAATTGTATGGCTTTATGTTATAAACTTCTGTGAAGCCCATGGGGGTTCAAAGTTCTCACCACACATCTAGATAAGTTCCTTAGTGGGTCTAGTTTCCAAAATGGGGTCACTTGTAGGGGGTTTCCACTGTTTAGGTACATCAGGGACTCTCCAAACGTGACATGGCGTCCAATCTGAATTCCAGCCAATTTTGCATTGAAAAAGTCAAACGGCGCTCCTTCCATTCTGAGCTCTGCCATGCGCCGAAACAGTCGTTCCCCCCCACATATCAGGTATCTGCGTACTCAGGACAAATTGCACAATAACTTTTGCAGTCAAATTTCTCCTGTTACCCTTGGTAAAATAAAAAAATTGAACCTGAATTATATTTTTATGAAAAAAAGTTAGATGTTCATTTTTTTTAAATATTCAAAAAAATTCCTGTGACGCACCTAAAGGGTTAATAAACTTCTTGAATGTGGTTTTGAGCACCTTAAGGGGTGCAGTTTTTAGAATGGTGTCACTTTTGGGTATTTTCTATCATATAGACCCCTCAAAGTGGCTTCAAATGTGATGTGGTCCTAAAAATAAAATGGTGTTGTAAAAATGAGAAATCGCTGGTCAACTTTTAACCCTTATAACTTCCTAACAAAAAAAAATTTTGGTTCCAAAATTGTGCTGATGTAAAGTAAACATGTGGGAAATGTTACTTATCAAGTTTTTTGTGTGCCGTATCTCTGTGATTTAAGGGCATAAAACTTCAAAGTTGGAAAATTGCGAAATTTTCAAAATTTTTGCCAAATTTCCATTTTTTTCACAAATAAACGCAAGTTATTTGAATGAAATTTTACCACTAACATGAAGTACAATATGTCACGAGAAAACAATGTCAGAATCACCGGGATCCATGGAAGCGTTCCAGAGTTATGACCTCATAAAGGTACAGTGGTCAGAATTGTAAAAATTGGCCCGGTCATGAACGTGCAAACCACCCTTGGGGGTGAAGGGGTTAATTACAGCAGGATCCTACCTTTCCACATAAATGTAGGCTTTAGCCCAAGAGAGGATTCACATTGTTAAGGTTCTCATCAATGAAAATTGCCTTATCGTGGCTGCTGGGTACACATGAATTGGCCAATTGATACGCTAAGTATTCTCAGTTTTTCTAATTTTCTAGAACAGTAATACAGTTCATGTATTTTATGTTTGCATGCTAGCGCTACAGAGTTCTACTGTATTTCTTGGTTATAAATAGAAAAAATGTTGACAAAGGGGGAGTGGAGTGGGTAATAAAGTGATTATTTTTTAAAAAAACTCGGCAATCAGGGGTTGAGCAGTAAAACAGTGAAAATAATTTATTTAGACAATCCAAGTGCAAAATATACACTGCTCAAAAAAATAAAGGGAACACTTAAACAACAAACTATGCCTCCAAGTAAATCAAACTTCTGTGAAATAAAACTGTCTACTTAGGAATCAACCCTTATTGACAATCAATTTCACATGCTGTTGTGTGAATGGAATAGACAACAGATGGAAATTATTGGCAATTATCAAGACACACTTAATAAAGGAGTGGTTCTGCAGGTGGGGACCACAGACCACATATTAGTACCAATTCTTTCTGGCTGATGTTTTGGTCACTTTTGAATGTTGGTTGTGCTTTCACACTCATGGTAGCATGAGATGGACTCTACAACCCACACAAGTGGCTCAGGTAGTGCAGCTCATCCAGGATGGCACATCAATGCGAGCTGTGGCAAGAAGGTTTACTGTGTCTGTCTGCATAGTGTCCAGAGGTTGGAGGTGCTACCAGGGGACAGGCCAGTACACCAGTAGATGTGGATGGGGATGTAGGAGGACAACAGTCCAGCAGCAGGACCGCTACGTCCATCTTTGTGCAAGGAGGAACAGGAGGAGCACTGCCAGAGCCCTGCAAAATGACCTACAGCAGGCCACAAATGTGCATGTGTCTGCACAAACGGTTAGAAACTGACTCCATGAGGATGGTCTGAGGGCCCCACGTCCACAGATGGGGGTTGTGCTTACAGCCCAACACCATGCAGGACGTTTTGCATTTGGCACAGAACACCAGGATTGGCAATTTCGCCACTGGCACCCTGTGCTCTTCACAGATGTAAGCAGGTTCACACTGAGCACATGTGACAGACAAGACAGAGTTTGGAGAAACCGTGGAGAGAGACCTAGTGCCTGCAACATCCTTCAGCATGACCGGTTGGCAGTGGATCAGTAATGTTGTGGGGTGTAGAGATGAGCGACTTTGCCTTTTTTAAGGTCGAGTCGGGTTTCATGAAACCCGACTTTTGCAAAAGTCGGGTCGAACGAAATCGGCCGACAATAGGGAAAAGTCGGAGGTCGACTGAAACATGAAACCCAAAGCAAGTCAATGGGGAAGCAAAGTCGACAGGGAGTGGAGGGCAGTAAACACACCTACAGTGCCCATTTCAATGCCAAAAGCATCAATTCTTATTACTGAAGCTTGTCAACCTTAGTTTACTTCATAATAATAGTTACGCATTGAAAAATGGAGGTTATTTGGCTAAAATTGTGGGGGGTAGGGCTGGCTCTAGGTTTTCGTGTGCCCTGGGCCAGAGTGTCAGTGCGCCCCTTTAACACATACCACAACTCATGATGCTCTGATACGGCACAGAAATATAGGTATAGTACAATGACAAAATACTTCACTGCTTACATGACAAGACTGATCTATTTTAAACTGTACAATAGCTCAAGAAAAGGACAGTATATTACTCCATACAGTATTATGGCCACCACATTGTGCACCATACAGAATAATGAGCCCCATATATTTCTCCTTACAATATAATTGGTCACATATAATGTTCCATACAGTATATGATGAGCTCCACATAATGCTACAGTATATGATGGTCCCCATGGACGATGTTCCAGTGTGTTATGGGCCCAAATAATGCTCCATATATAATGGGCCCCATTTCTAATGCTCCAGTGTATAATGTGCCCCATAGATGTTGCTCCAGTTTCTGATCTGCCCCATTTAGCATGCTCCAGTATATGATGGGCCCCGTGGATGATGTTCCAGTGTATGATGGGCCCTAATAATGCTCCATTTATAATGGGCTCCATTTCTAATGCTCCAGTGTATAATGGGCCCCGTATATGCTGCTCCAGTGTCTGATGTCCCCAATCTGGAATGCTCCAGTATATGATGGGCCTCATGGATGATGCTCCAGTGTATGATGGGCCCTAATAATGCTTCATAAAAAATGGGCCCCATTTCTAATGCTCCAGTGTATAATGAGCCCTGTAAATCCTGCTCCAGTGTCTGATGTCCCCCATTTGGAATGCTCCAGTATATGATGGGCCTCATGGATGATGCTCCAGTGTATGATGGGCCCTAATAATGCTCCATATATAATGGGCCCCATTTCTAATGCTCCAATGTATAATGGGCCCCGTAAATGCTGCTCCAGTGTCTGATGTCCCCAATCTGGAAAGCTCCAGTATATGATGGGCCTCACTGATGAGGCTCCAGTGTATGATGGGCCCTAATAATGCTCCATATATAATGGACCCCATTTCTAATGCTCCAGTGTAAAATGGGCCCCATAAATGCTGCTCCAGTGTCTGATGTCCCCCATTTGAAATGCTCCAGTATATGATGGGCCCCATTTTTAATTAACCCAGGCATGGTATGTGAAAAGAGCTCCATGGAGTAATCTGAAGTGTGTGCTTTTGGTGTGGGTGAAGGACACAAGGAAAGGGGTTGCTCCTGACCAGAAGCCTGCACTGACGACTCAGTGCTTGCATCTTTTAAAACTTCATAAGAGGAGGCGATAGAGCTGGAGGCTGTTTCAGCAATTTAAGCCAAAAACAGTTCCTGATGCTCCGGCTTTAAAAGCAGTCTACCTACTCCCAGAAAAGGGAGGTTTACAGGCCTTCCAGACCTACATCATGACACAGGCTCAACACCTCCTGTCTTAGCTGCTATTGTGTTTTTGGCACTACCAGCAGATGACCACCACCACCATCAGTACCAGGTGGCCCCCCATGCCCACATCTGCATCCTCTTCCAACATACTTCCTCATGTTTTGGAAAATGGACCCAAAATACCAGCAGATATATGGTACTGTATCAGAAGCGTACAGCTCTATACAGTCTAGGGATAACAGTAAATCTCCGTATATATTTCATGAGTCATACACAGATACTCACAGGCTCAGTATGGATTACACAACATAATAAAAAGTTGAAAAAGGGTAGAGTATCACCAGATACAAGGTATATTTAATATAGTGTAATCATTATGAATCTCTGTATATATTTCAGGAGGCAGACACAAACGCTCTCAGGCCCAGTATGGATTACACAAGAATATGAAAGCTGTAAATGGGTAATGTAACACAAGCGTACAGCTGTATACAGTGCTGGGGTAATCTTAAAGTTCCAAATATATTTACGAAGTAACAGACATACGTTCACAGGCTCATTATGGACTACACCAGAATCTAAATAGCAAATAATTTACTGTATCAGAAGCGTACAGCTGTATACATTGTTGGCCAAATTTGAAATCTCGGTATATATTTCCGGAATCACCCTCAGACGCTCACTCAGTCTGGGTTTGACCATAATAAAAAATGTTGTAAAAAAGGTACTGGATAATAAGATAGCAAGTATATATATATTATAGGGTACAAGTGAAATCTCCGCATACATAGTCCCATAGGCAGTCTCAGACGCTTACTCAGTATGGATTTGACCAGAATACTAATGTTGAACAAAGGTTCTGTATAACAAGATACAAGCTGTATCGAGTATAGGGTAAAAATTGGTATCTCCGATTCACCGTATATATAGAAGGCGTAAACCACACACGATCACTCACTATGGATGATACCGTAATAAAAAATTATGAACAAAGGTACTATATCAGCACATACCAGGTGTATCCAGTCAAGGGGTAATTGTAAATTTCCATATATACTTCCGGAATCAGACACAGACACTTACAGGCTCACTATGTATTACACCAGAATAAAGGGAAAGGTATTCGAAGCGTACAACAGTATACAGTGTTGTGGCACTTTTAAATCTTTGTATATATTTCAATCTCAGTAAGCCAGTCCAGACTCTACGCTGCTGGAAACTACATGGATACAAGTACAGACGGAAAGTTGAGTGTTAGCAGAAATTTGGGAATTACTCAACGCGGGAAAACCTCCCGGTAGATGTTGCAGAGGCCATGCAGACTCAATTACTGTGTCTGTGGAGACAGCGAAAACGGTTCTTTGTGAAGAAAGGATTGCGTTATCGCAGTAGCGTGGATCACATCACTGTTACTCGTCTCCATCAAATTGTGATCACAGGGAGAGATGTAGACATGGTTCTCACTGCCTATCATGATGTGTCTGGTCATTTTGGAGTGCAAAAGACAGAAGCCACAGGCCGTAGGCGATTCTATTGGATTGGCATGAGAGGAGACATTGAAAAATGGTGGCAGGAATGTCACATGTCTGTGACTATCACAACTGTGAAAGGTGATCGTAAAGCACCACTGCCTCTGCTTGTAAGTTGACGTCCATTACAAATGGTAGCCATTGATCATCTGAAGGTAGAGGCCAGCAGGACAGGCCATAGTTACATGTTAACCATCATCAATCAATACACCAAATTTCTAGTGGCCGTCCCTGTGAAGGATTAAACTGGCCAGACTACACAGCGGTGGAGCAGGGAGAGGGAAGTATTGCAAGTTGCAAGTGCTGAGGCCATGACCAAGCAGGCCGGGCACACTCGTGGTCGACGGTACTGGCACAGGGCACCTCATAGTACGCTGGTGTGTCTGACGGCGAGTGGGCCCCCCCACCATCAGAGACACTGTATTATGAGGGGCCCTGTGCCAGAGCCATCGGCCATCAGTGGGCCCATCCACCTGTTCAAAGCAATGGCACTTCCCAGGGTGTGCCGGGTGTTGACCCAAGCCCTTGGGGGGGTGAGCAGCCCAGTTAGGCAGGTTTAAAAAATGGCATATGTTGATGTGTAGGCTGGACATTCAGCTGCTGCAAATGGCGGAATTGGGCAAGTCCGAGGAAGAGGAGGACAAAAGCGAGGCAGTTTTCTGGCAATCTATGTGTCATCAGGGGAAGGTGGGACAAAATCCTTTGAAACCCATGCATGGTTCATTTTAATGAAGGTTAGATCATCAACATTTTGGGTCGACAGATGGGTCCTTTTTTCTGTCAGGATTGATCCAGCAGCACTGAAGACTCTTTCAGATAACACACTAGCAGCAGGGAAAGCGAGCTACTGTATGGCATAGTGTGCTAATTCAGGCCAGGTGTCCAGTTTAGCGGTCCAATAGTCAAAGGGTAATGACCTGTGACGGAGAACATCGATATGGAAGGATAAGTAGTTTGTAACCATAGTTGACAACTGCTGTCTCCTGTCACTTGTAATCAATGCAGTATTAGCAGTCGTGTGAGCGGTACTTGAGATATCATTCCACAACATGGCCATTAAACCCCTGTCTCCAAAGCCACTTCGGCTGTGTGCACGATGAACACCTCTTCCATTGTGCCCACTATGGCTTGTGGGAGAACCAGCACCGCTGCTGTGTGCTGGGAAAGCCTCAAACAAACGGTTTACCAGAGTTGCTTGTTTGTTAGTCAATATTATCTCTAGGTAATCCTGTAGTATGTGGTTGTGTAATTTTCCTTTATAGCATGGATCGAGGGTGCTGGACAGCCAGTAGTCGTCATCCTTCATCATTTTGGCAATGCGGAGCTCCCTTTTTAGGATCCGCAAGGCATAATCGCACATGTGGGCGAATGTTCCAGGTGTCAATAATGCACTGCCACTGCTGGGTGGAGGAGCATTTTCTGGCTAATCCACATCCCTACAGTCACGCACAAACACTGTACCTGACCTTGGATCGCTGACATTTTCTCTTGCCCCCTGAGAAGCATCCTCCTGCCCAAAATAATCATCCCCCTCCCCCTCCTCCTATTCTTCTTCTTCCTCCACCTCATCCAGGACAGTTCCCTGACCAGACAATGGCTGACTGTCAGCAAGGCTTCCCTCCTCCTCCTCCTCCTTTTCCTCCTCCGCTGCAGACACCAGATTCTTAATGTGCGTCAAACTTTACATGAGCAGATGCATAAGTGGGATGCTTATGCTTTTGATGGCGTCATCTGCGCTTACCAGCCGTGTGCATTCCTCAAAACACTGAAGGACTTTACAGAGGTCTTTAAACTTTGATCACTGCACACCCGACAATTCCATGTCTTCCCTCAAACTGCCTGCCCGTGTATCCTCCCACAAATGCATTGCAGCCTGCCTCTGTTCTCACAGCCTCTCAACCATGTGCAGGGTGGAGTTCCACCTTGTTGCAACGTCTATGATTAGACGGTGCTTGGGGAGGAGGAGCAATCGCTGCAGCTTCTGCATACGAGTGGAGTGGATGTTTGAGAGATGAATGTGCGAGCACAGTCTTCGCACCTTATGGAGCAGGGATGTTAACTCTGGATAATTATTAAGGAAGCACTGCACCACCAGGTTCAAAGTGTATGCCAGGCAAGGTATGTGTGTGAGTTTTGCACGGGCTATGGCTGCCACAAAATTACGTCCGTTATCACTGACTACCTTGCCTGGCTCAAGATGTAGAGTGCCCAGCCATGACTCAGTTTGTCGCTGCAAATAGTTGGCCAGTACCTCTGCGGTGTGTCTGTTGTCGCCCAAAGACATCATCTTTAACACAGCCTACTGATGCTTACCACTAGGTGTTCGATAGTGGGACACCTTGTGTGCAACACAGCCAGCTGCGGATGGAGTGCTCGTGCGACTGCGCTCTGTGGACGAGCTTTCGCTTATGGAGGAGGAGGAGGGTCAAAAGCTTACAGCCAACTGTTTCCTATACCGTGGTCTAGGCAGCACTGTTCCACCGCCGCTGTCCCTTGTGGAGCCTGCATCCACCACATTAACCCAGTGCACAGTGATGGACACGTAACAGCCCTGGCCATGCCAACTGGACCATGCATCTGTTGTGAGGTGCACCTTTCCACTCACTGATTGCTTGAGTGCATGGACAATGCGGTCTTTCACATGCAGGTGGAGGGCTGGGATGGCTTTTCGAGACAAGAAGTGCCGACTGGGTAGGTCATAGCGTGGGACTGCGTAGGCCATGAGCTCGTGGAAAGCTTCGCTTTCAACCAAATGGTAGAGCATCATCTCTAATGAGATTAGTTTGGCAATATAGGCGTTCAAACACAGGGTACGCGGATGAGAGGATGAGTACTTTCTTGTCCTACTCAGAGTGTCTGGTAAGGTGAGCTGGACTGGAGAGTTGCATATGAGGGAAGTAGCGGTGGACCGGATGGATTGAGGGGGGGTTGGTGATGGTATTGGTGGTGATGGCCTAAATTCAGTGTTGTGTTTCAAAATGATTGTGATTCCCTGAGTGCTTTGGCCTTGCGACGACACCTCAACATTTAGTGCTGGTGGTGTGCTTAACGGTGGCGGTGGTCTTACAGTGGGGGAAGCGATGGAGCGTTGCTGGCTACCTTCAGTCGGAGCATGTGCACATGTGCTACCTGAGGTTTTGTAGTCCGTCCATGCTTGTGCATGTTGATTAAATGTCTAAGCATGCAACTGGTATTCAAATTTCTGAGTTGTTTACCTCGGCTAAAGGTCCTTCCGCAATTCTTACAGGTAACCTTTGCCTCATCAGTAGGATTTTAGACAAAGAAGTGCCACACTGCACTATTCCAAGCATGGTATACATTTTCTGGCCTTGCACGTTGTGCTAAGTTGACCGTTTGGCCAAGCTGTCCTGCAACTCTTTTAGTTTTTGTTCCACGTTTTTGGACAGCAACGGGCCTGGCAGATAAGTGCTGCTGCGATGTCAATGCCTGCTGTGGATCCTTCTCCTTGTCTGATCTATTGCCAGCGCCACCCTCCTCCCCCAATGGATGCCAATCCGGGTCAAGAACTGGGTCATCATCACCTCCTCTTCAAAGTCATCTGCACCTTCCTCTTTACCTTCCTCTTTGTCACCGTGTAAGGTGGTATAGTATGCAGGAAGGGGCACCTGAGTTTCATCAGGGTCAGATTCTGGCTCAGTAGACTATGAGGGCAATGTATTGTTCTGGGTAGTGTTGAGCATTTCGATACTGCAAATATTGGGTATCGGCCGATATTCACGGTATCGGAATTCCGATACTGAGTTCCGATACTTTTTGCTTATCGAATACCGGAATCGGAAGTTCCCATAATGCTATGAGCCAGTTTGATTTGATTCAGCCATTGAGGAATCCTAAGAAGTGTGGGCACATCCTGTTAGGCATGTAGGCATGTTAACTAATGGTATGACTGTGATTGGCTGCTGAAATGATGTCATGATGCACTATAAAAGCCGCCGCCATTTTGGATTCACTCTGCTGTGAATTCAGTTAGGGACAGGACGCTGCTGTTTTGACTCTGAGGGACAGTTTGAGATAGCAATTTGCTATATTGTGCTTTACCCAGGCTACTTTAGCAACCGCTGTGTGAAGCTTTCTTTTGCCTTGCAGCGCTGTTCACAGCTGTCTGCACGGTCTGTGTGTGTGAGTGCAGCTCATGCTGTAGTGTGTTCAGCGCGCATCACTGACTCATACATAGTCCTTTTTTTGTTTTATTGCTGCTCATTTTTCCTGATTTCTTCTATTAGTGTGCTTCCATCGGTATCCATCTACATTGGTTGCAAACACTATATAGGAGTAGATAGCGGAGCCTTTCTGCAGCCTTTCAGTGATAGTGCAAAGTTCTCTGCACTGTTCACGGCGGTCTGTGAGGTCTCTGTGTGTGAGTGCAGCTCACGCTGTAGTGTGTTCTGCAGCACCTCTGGTTGTAGTCCGCTCAGCGTGCGTCACTGCCTCATACATTGTCTTTTTTTGTTGTAGTGCTGCTTATTTTTCCTGAATTTCTCCTATTAGTGTGCTTCCATCCGTATCCAGCTAGATTGGTTGCAAACACTATATAGGAGTAGCTAGAGGAGCCTTTCTGCTGGCTTGTGCCCTGCAGCCCCAGCCAGATTAGTATTAGCCTATTTTTTGGAGCCTCATCTATGGCATTGTAGGTTACCCTCCTGCATTGTAATAGCTACAAAAAGCTTGTGATACTATCACTTTTACATCTTTGGTCACATCCTTTTTTTTGTAAAAAAAAACGTAAATAAAGTTCACCAAACACTCCACTTTACAGTTGTGTAGGCCACATTAGCTCATATTAAAGTCTAGTCCACACTTTATAAAATTAGTGTTTCTTATACCTGTTAGCAGCTGTTCAGGAATAAGCACACTAAGCCCTTAGTACTTTTCTGCCTATCTTTATCAGTCTACCAAGATGAAGAAGGCAGGGAGTAAGGCACGTGGTCGTGGGTGTGGAATTTCAGCAGGGAGAGGACGTGGGGATTCTGTACCTGCTGCGGGCACCAGTGACTCAGCATCCCCCACTTTTACCAGGGAACAGTCCTTTATGTGCAGCTTTGTAGGAGCTCGCCGTACCCCACTGCTGCGGGACGAACAAATTGAAGCCGTTGTCGGATGGATGGTAGCTAGCGCATCGACTTCAATTGCTTCCACATCCTCTCAGGTCTAGAGCACTGAAGAGCAACCATCTGTCTCTTCACCACCTGCCAAATTGCCCAGGCAGTCAGAGAGCCCTTCACAGGAGCCATCTCTACTTCTGTTCTCTGAATCTCTTGGCTTGGAAAGAGGGGGCCAGCCAAGCAGCATTTTAGAATGTGAAGAAGAGGGAGCATGCAATGATGTGCAACTGCTTTGTCTCTCTGAATCTGAAGAGGCGGGTGGGCCAGTGCCTATGGTCGGCACACCTCAGTATGCATCTGATGATGAGACTCAGGTGCCACTTTCTGGTGTGTACTGTGCTGGCGAGACTACCCAGGAAAAGCAGGTGTTTGAAGAGGGTATTGTAGATGATGAGGTCCTTGACCCATCATGGCGTGAGGAACAGGAAGATGGTGGGAGCAGCTCTGAGGAAGAGATTCCCCGAACGGCCAAAACAGGAGGGAGAGGGAGGGGGCAGACTTGGTTGCCTGTAGCCTCCACTTCGGCACCCATTAGGAGCATTCCTCTTCCAAAACCCAAAACGGGCGCTTCCAGGACTTGCAGTGCGCTGTCCTTTTTTGACACAGTTGCAGATGACATTTGCTTTGTCAAATGCAAGCTGTGCAATCAGAAAGTCAAAAGAGGGAAAAGTGTCAGCAACCTCAAGACCGCAATACCTATACCACAATACCTATAAACCCACCCAGAGGTGGGTCTAAAAACACCTGTAGTAAAAGGCTGTGTGAGTGTGTGAAGGACCTGTAATGAGGTCATAGTCACGTGACCTGGTGGGAGTGGCTATGGATCATATAATGGGGCCAGGGTAGGTCACATGTGGAAGTTCCCGTGAGGAGATGGAGCTTCCTGCCTGACAGCACGTGTGAAGTGACTGTGAGCAATGGCTATGTGTGCCTGAGAGTTCCCTGGAGGGAATGAACATGTGCGGGATGCTGAAGCCGCATGAGGAGCCCTGACGTGGGTGACATAATTGTGAGGCTAAGAGAGCCTGCGTACTGGACATTGATAACCAGAGTAAAGCACTATAATGGGCGCTATGCAGATGTTGTAAAGTTGTGTTGCTTCTATGGGTTTATGCTGCTAATAAACCGCATGGACTGGCTATGTTTTGATGGAAAACCCAGTGCCGGATGTGTTTTGTTCGCTGCCTAGCGAGAATCCCCTAACTAAATGACAGCACTACCTCACATTTGGTGTGGTGGAGAAAGCTATGGGCATTGTTGTATCCTTGTTGCTGGGAGCAACGGAAGAGGACTGCAAAGTTTTGGTTGCTAAGGGCAACGGTTTCCAAAGGCGTATGTTGCAGTGCTGGCAACGCTGAGCCAGGAAGGCTGACGGTTGGGGAAGCCACTGCCTGGCTGTGGTTCTGGAACTGTGGGGCAGCCTAGTGAGTAAGGCACTGTCCGGATTGGGGAGCCCAGTGCGGCCGTTTTCCCAGGAGAAGAGACTTATAGGACACCTCTGCGGTAGAGGGGTCTGAGGACCTGTATGGCCGACACAGGTAACGGACAGGTGTTCGTGTGGTACTGACCTGGGTCAGTGTTAAAGACTGTGTACCTGGAGGGATCAGGGAGCAAGGTCCTGGAGGGTCAGTGTTGGGAGGTTCTGGGAGACGAATTGGATCCCTGGAGCACATGGTATGACCTTGGACCTGGTGAGGCGTGAGTGTTGGGCAGTCACAGGCAGAGACGGATGTCCTGAAGAGCACCCACTGAGCCCCTGAACCTGGTGAGGCCAGTGTGTTGGGAAACCCTGGGAGGAGGGTCGGCTCCCTGAATAGCACCTGGTGCGCCCTGTGTGTTGAATGGTCTCAGGCAGAGATGGTACGTCGTGAATAGCACACAGAAAGGACACGTGAGTTTTTGAGTTTTTGTGTGGTGTTTTTTATTTTCTTCTTTTCTCAACTCAGCCTGCAGTGGCTCAGTGGGAGTCAAGAAGGTGACAAGCGGCTTGATGTGGCTCAGTGGGGTCACAAAGGTGACAAGCGGCTTCCGGTAACTCGGCGGGGTTACGAAGGGGACAAGCGGCTTCCGGTGGATCGGCGGGTCCACGAAGAAGGCGCAGAAGGCTGCAGTGACTCCAGCCACTGTGTGTGTGAACAGCAGCCGGTGGTGTCGGTGATCGGTGACAGCAGGAGCTGTGGTGGTGCCAACAAGGACTTGTGTGGTATCGTGAAGCCATAAACTGTGTTGTGTGAACTGTGGTCTGAGAAGACCGGTATAACGGACATGGGGAGATCCCGAAAGGGGGTGGAGTCCCAGAAGGGGGCGGTGACCCAAATCGGGGTGGTAGCCAAAAAGGGGTGGAGTCCCAGAAGGGGGCGGTGACCCAAATCGAAGTGGTAACCCAAAAAGGGGTGGGGTCCCGGGAGGGGGCGGTAACCCAAGTTGGGGTGGTTCAGGAAATGGCAGCACTGGGTATGTCTGCCGTACCGCAGTGTATGTGTATGTCTTGGGAGGAATGTAAGATATCCTTTCCGGGTAGTAATGACGGGCCCCAGGTGTGTACCGTGATGCTGTACCAGGAAGGAGTCTCTGGTAGACTGGACTCCAAGAATCAGGTGACTCTGACAGGAACTCCGCTCGTTTTATCTCTGACCGAGAAAAACATCAGAGTTCGCTTTGTCCATGGGGGCGTTGTGAATTATAAGGTGGAGTCCTGATTGAGATGAAAAAGGGGGAGTGCCAAGGTGGTAGCATACCACCAAACTTAGTGCATACCTTTGAGAAGCGCCGGGACTTTGTCCTATTTGATGATGTGGGGGAGGAGAGACGTTTCTACTGTAGGGCTAGCAGACACTGAGACGCTGACACCTCCTGACGTGGACAGGCCATACGTAGGGGCGACCGGAGAAAGAATAGCGTCGGACGAATTTACTGACCTGACGTCACCTGAAGGGTACATCAGTGTGAATAAGAAGGGTGTGGTAAACAAAAAGAGCAGAGCTGACACACGGATAGAGAGTGCCTTGGGGGTTTACCGTACAGGGTGGTGTGACTGTGACGTGTTGTTACCAGTAGCCACCAGTAGAACAGAATCTAGTGCTGTGCTGACTGAAACTTGTGACAGGACTGATGGTAACCTGATTGAGAAGATAACGGGTGTAGAGACACAGTCAGAGGGTAACTGGGAGGTTCACTCGACTGACGGGACTAACCCAGGGGTACCTTTTGACAATATAATTAAAGATGTAATGGTGCAACACATACTGGCCAAAAGAGAACTAGAGCAGGAGATACAGTTAATAAAAGAGACAGTGAAGGAACATCTCGAGCGAGAAATTGTGATGAGACAAACGGCCGAGCACAGAGTGGAGGAGCTCGAGAAAGAAGTCTTGCAGCTCAGAAGTCACCTGTCAACGTGGCACAGCGCGAACAACACCTTAAGAGAAGATGTGGAAGGGCTTGAGAAGGGAGTCTTGGAGCTCAGAGGTCACCTGTCAATGTGGCAAAATGTGAAAAGACCCTTAGGGAAGAAATGGAAGAACTCAGAGGAGTAGTTAAAAGTCTTCTGCTGGAGAAGTTGGACAAAGACTTACCGCGGGTGAGCGCCAGTGATAACAGGACATAACGGCCTGAAGCCCTCGTGTCAAAGGGTCATGAAGTGGTCAAATCGTGTGAAGTTGGTGAGTTAAGAACGGAATACAGTCACCCGGTCAGGTCAGCTGTAGTGAGGGAAGTGTCCATGGTAAAGCTAGAGCCCTCGGTCCAGGAAGAGAGCAAGACCACAACCTTCCAGTCTGTGATTGATGTACCAGAGGACATGCAAGAAGCCTGTGTGGAGGAAGGTGTGCATGAGGCTTTCAAAGAGGCGGTCAAAGAGTGTAAGGTGCGCTGGGCACCTGAGACTTGGCAGTTGGTGATAGTATCGGACAGAGAAGATACATCAAACTGAGTAGCTGTCCTGAAAGAGATGCATCTACAATGTCTCCACACCAGACAGCAGGTCAGGCAGAGTATTGTGAAGGCTGCTCGACGCCTAGAGTTAGCAAGGGAGGCTATGGATCAGCTGGGTTTGCGGAAAGATGTGGTGCCGGTACCCAAAGCTCTGATTGGGAGAATCATTGGAAGATCCGGGAAGGTAATGCAAGACCTTGTGAATATCTCCGGTGTGGTGAGAGTGAGGATCCCTCCTGATGATGAAGACCAAGTATCCAGTGAAGTGGGTAGGATTCCCATCCTGGTGGTTGGCTCCGTGGAGAGCCTGAGAGACTTTCGGATGCTCTTGCAGTATCGAGTGGGGTACCTGCCAGAGATTGAGCAGTTGAAGCAGGACCGCCGGTGAATTAATAAAGAAGTACGGAATACCAGGTGGCGGCCGCCTGCACCCCAACAAGATGTAAGGACCCGAAGAGTTCCGCCAAGAACTGACAGGGCAGATGGCTGAAGAATGTCAGCAAGTGGTAGTTCGACTGGCAGGATGACATTGAGGGACCATAGTTCCTGTGAGACCCTAAATGAGTCAGACTCAGGCCAGACAGTAGGCCTGTTCAAGACTCATGACCGTACCAACTGGCAGAGCTGGTCGGGGAACGGAACAAACAGAGAGAGGAAGGTGGTAACTAGACAGTATCTGATGATGCAGACAGACTAACTGGAGGGTCAAAGAGCAGGACCGATATTCTGACCGCTGGGGGCGGGGGAGGCCTAACGTAGAGAGGAGGCCATATGACAGATGGAAAAGGTTCTCTCGACCTGTGGGGCAAGGTGTGATGAGTGCCTGGTCTCGAGAGCCTGATGTAATGTTGCGTGTTCAACCCCACAAGTTTGAACAGAGGGGCGAGGTATGTGGTGTAGTAACAACTGTGTCCGCTAGGGGGCGCTGTGTGGAGGTTCCAGGAGGAAGGGTGAATGGCAGAATGTTGAATGGCCGTTTGGTATCTCAAAGTGGGTGGCATTGAGATGGAGACTTATATGTGTGTGATTAGCAAGGTCTTGGCTGAGATGCTGATTTAATATGAGAGGGAGAAGTCTCCAGGTAACTAGAGAGATGGGCTGGTCTGGTTACCTATAAACCCACCCAGAGGTGGGTCTGAAAACGCCTGTAGTAAAAGGCTGTGTGAGTGTGTGAAGGACCTGTGATGAGGTCATAGTCACGTGACCCGGTGGGCGTGGCTATGGACCATATAATGGGGCCAGGGTAGGTCACATGTGGTGAATGCAGGGACCTGGTTGGTCCAGTGTGAAAGGTCCCATGAGGAGATGGAGCTTCCTGCCTGACAGCACGTGTGAAGTGGCTGTGAGCAATGGCTATGTGTGCCTGAGAGTTCCCTGGAGGGAATGAACATGTGTGGGATGCTGAAGCCGCATGAGGAGCCCTGACGTGGGTGAGATAATTGTGAGGCTAAGAGAGCCTGCGTATTGGACAGTGATAACCAGAGTGAAGCACTATAATGGGCGCTATGCAGATGTTGTAAATTTGTGTTGCTTCTATGGGTTTATGCTGCTAATAAACCGCATGGACTGGCTATGTTTTGATGGTAAACCCAGTGCCGGATGTGTTTTGTTCACTGCCTAGCGAGAATCCCCTAACTAAATGACAGCGCTACCTCACAGGTATCAACATTTATCACCTCCACATTGGAGGGATGATTTACATTAAGGGTTTCTTCACCTTCAAATTCTCCTATGTGATCTATGCTATAAAGTGCCCCTGAGGCCTGGTCTTTTTAGATGAGACCTTGCAGAACATCAGGGATCGAATGTCCCAACACAAATCTAACATTAGATGTAAAAGGTTTAACACAACGTCATGACGTATAGAGTGTGACAACATTATGATATTCCACAGGTCTTATAATAACAAGAGTTGCACAAGATGCCAGCATTCGACTGCAGGGTTGGAAGTTTACATTGCACTAATTCAGTTGCCATGGAGGACTGAAGAGGAATCAAAACCAGGGTAGTGCCAATCTTTTTAATACATAATTTCTAGTTAGCAACCAACAAGATTATGGCATTCAGCTGTTAAGTGAAATAAGTACCAAAATTTCACACATAAGGTTCACCGTACCATACCTTAAAGGGAGTCTGTTAGCAGGGAGCAATAGGGGCAGCCTGGAGAAGTAAGAATGGCTTTGTTTTCTTTTTTTTTTTAAACTATTGCTAGTCCTCTACTGTTTTGCAACATGGCATGGTGGCCGCAGGTTGCTTCTGTTTTGCTGAATTCTTGCAAAGCGAATTGTAAAAAATTATATTTTATTCAAAATGTAGATTTTTGTCAAATTCTATTAAAATTCAATTCCACTCAAAAAAATTGCCCATCTTTACTGCCTACCACTGTCAGTTCAGCAAGTTAGAAAATGATACCTCTATGCTCTACTATAGGCTTCAACTGTATCCTTGTTGTGTGGCCTTCCCATGGATAAAATGTCTAAAATGTTTCATCTTGAGACAGCCCTGCTATTACAACTAAGTGTATTTGTAAGGGTCGGCCAGGACCGTAGTCGTGGCCGAGGACTCTGGGGCAATGGTGTCTTGGCCTCCCCTCACATAGACATGACAGCTGTCTGTCAGTATACCTGCAGCTCCATTCTTCTCACCATCAGGGCTTTCTCTAGGTTACTGTATACTTTTTCCAGGCATGATGGTACAAATGGAGACACAGTCCAGCTCAACTTTAACAATAACAGCTTTTATAATTTTTGTACGCAGCACATCCATTTTCTTTACAGCGGTCACCTCAGATTCCACAGTGCACAATTCTTTCACTTTTCCTAGCTTCTCACTGTCTTCTTCCAGAAAATTCCTGGGGCGTCTCGTCCCATTCAGCATCACAGCATCATCCCTGTCCAGCTTTACCACTTTTGGGAGTTTCCATGTCTGTTATGCCCCAGACAAAAGGGCATCTGCCCACGTAGCAAGCTGCTTCAAAAAGAGCGATCTGTGCTGCTGTGCCACTGCCAACTGTCTCACTATCACCTGTAGTGTAGTCACCTACACTGCTATGTTCTGCACTGCTATGATCTGTGCAGCTGTGTTCTGCAGTGTTGACATCTGTGGCCCTCAAGCCCTGAATGGTTGGGCCTATGTCTTTAACATTACGGAGCTGACTGCACTGTCAGGGCGCTCCTGCCCAACTCACTAAAATGCTGGATGCTCCCCGGCTTAACTACAGTTAGCCCCTCCTACTTTTAACTATTCACATGCTGAGCATTACACTACCCCCATCTAGTGGACCAACTGAGGTACTACACTTTCCCTACCATATGGCAATATACATTTGTATAACAATACATTAATAAATTCACATCAATACAGGACAGTCTTGTTAACTCATTACATATTATTAGTAAAGAGCAGTAGCTGGGCATTTGATTAAGGGGGTAATATTGTTGTTGAATAATGTTAATTTTTAAGCCCCTATCATGGGTACATTAAACTTAAATTATGTGATAATATAAAAAAACTGTTCGAAAACTTGTAAAAGAAAAACTTACAGAACTTGCAGAACATCGGCCTTCAACCTGAAACTATATATCTGTTGTATACTCCCAACATGTCTTTACTCTGTAATTCTACTTGTGATTGTAAAAAATCTTAATTGGAACATGCTCAAGGCCCTTTCTGCACAAACACTGGAAAATAATATATCTTCCAAACTACCGTGCTGTGAATTTAACCTTTTGGCTTTGTCTGCTGTTCATTCATGGGACAGTATTCACAAGAGTAAATGGAGCATGCATTGCAGCTAAGCTAACTTTATATGTCGCAGGTGTCAGCTGTATGTTACTTAGATTAATGTCAATAATGACCTTGGTACTTAAGCAATCGGATGAATTAAGCAAATGTTAGGTGCCTGTGAGTTAGGATTGCATTCGTGAGAATAAATGGATTGATCCCTTTCAATCAATTTTCTTGACATTGGCTGCTGTGTTGACTAGTGATGAGTGAGCACTAAAATGCTCGGGTGCTCGTTGTTCAGGTCGAGCAAATTGGAATACTCGGTTACTCGGACAGAACAATGAGCCCAATGTAAGTCTATGGGAGACCTGAGCATTTTTACCGCGATCCCCCGGGGGTCCTTTTAACATCTAAAATGTCTGAAAATGATGGAAACACTGCTCAAATGACATGGGAACATCATGACAAATGCCCCTGGAAGCATTTCTCACTCCTAGGTCACAGTTCTAAACAATGTTGTCAGAGTTTCACACCCTTTTTACAGGTGAAGCAAAACACCTACAAAAACGAAGCAAAAAAGGATTTATGGGAAATATGTTAAGGAACATCCTTTCCAGGTTAATGACTTTTATCTAAACCAAAATAATAAAACCAAAACAAAAATGTTCCTCCAACACTTGGGCTATGTTCACACACAGCGTTTTTGAGGTGTTTTGCAACTTTAGCATTGCTTTCAACCAATACAAATGCATTCACAGGGAAATGTCATTGTAACATTTAACAACTCTAGCCATGTGGTGTGTGACACATAAGCAGACACATCTTGTTTCATTTATGAAGGAGGGACCCTTAAATTCACAGAGCCTATTTTTACAGGAGCCTCAGGCAGCATTAATCTTCTTAAAGGGCCATTATTAAACAGTGGGTCTCCTATGCTGTTATTGCCTATGCAGTGGATGGGCTGCCAGGAATTACGACGCATCCCAATACCCCTTTCACAAGAGGTACAGGAGGGCTTCCTGAAAAAATGTTGCATTAAATGCAAAGCCTGGCCTGCCCCAAAGTTACATGCACCTCAATAAGCTTTCCAAGCCACATACTGGAAGAGCACAGGAAAATCCACTTCACATTATTCATTTTGTACTCCCATAGTCTTTTGTTGTGCATTGACAGCAAAGCCTGCCCTGCTGTCAAGTCATATGCACCTCAATAAGCCTTAGAACACAGGTACTGGATGGGAACAGGAAAATCCACTTCACATTATTCATTTTGTACTCCCATACTCTTTTCTTATGCATTGACTGCAAAGCCTGCCCTGCTGCCAAGTCAAATGCACACAAATAAGCCTTTGAACCTAGGTACTGGATGGTCACAGAAAAATCCACTTCACATTATTCATTTTGTACTCTCATTCTGTTTTCTTATGCATTGACTGCAAGACTTGCCATGCTACCAAGTCATATGCACCCCAATAACCCCAATCCCCCCTTGTAAGAAGCATGGTGGAGGGCCTCATAAAAAAAATTCCATTACAAAGGAGTGGTCTCCTAGACTTGTAATGCCCATACACTAAGTGTATTGGCTGGCAAACATTTTCCCCTGTGGGGTACACCTCAACCTTTTCCATAACAAGTATTTTATGCCCAGTATAACTACCCACCATTGTTAAGAAATCAACACTGGCTAGAGCAACACAGAACACGTTAACCCTGGTGATCTAGTGGTGGTGGATGATGAGACGTGGAGGAAGGCCTCAATGAAAAATAGGCCCAATTTAAAGGAGCGGGTCTCCTAAACTTGTAATGCTCATACACTAAGTGTATGGGCTGAAAAACATTTCCCCTTTGGGGGTACATTTTTTTTAAATGTGGTGACGGGCATCATAACACCCTTGCCAAAAAATAGAGTGGCTGGACTATGACGGAATACATTCAGCCGGTGTTCAAGTGGTGGTGGATGTTGAGGATGAGAAGGAGGAGGAGGACACCAAATAGCCAAAATCAGGATGTGTATATCCATGTGTGGGTAGGAAGAGGTGCATGGGAATACACCTCCCAAAAAGACACTACATTGGAAGGTTATGTTTTGCTATCATCATTTGGTGGTGTCGAGAAGTCTGGCCCAATCGATCCCTTGTTCATTTTTATGAGTCAGCCTGTCTGCATTTTCCATTGACAGGTGAATGCGCTTATCTGTGATAATTCCGCCAGCGGCACTAAAAACCTGCTCTGACAAAACGCTAGAGGTAGGGCATGCCAGGATCTCCAAGGTGTAGAGAGCCAGTTCATGCCATGTGAACAGCTTGGATACCCAATAATTAAAAGGCACAGATGAATCACAGAGGACGTTGATACGGTCAGCAAGGTACTCCCTCGGAATCTTATAAAACATTGCATTCCTTGTGACATTACCCCATGCCTCAGGGCCAGGATGATAGGAAGGTCTGAGAAAACTGTCCCAGAACTTTGCCAGTGTTCCCCTGCCTCTGCTGGATTGGAGTTGTGTCTCTCTTGCCTGTCCTCCTTGGTTGTCCAACAAACTGTTATGTCTGCCGCCAGCGTATTGAGATGGGAATTTTTTTTAATAATTCTGCAACAATGGCCCTCTGGTACTGCACCATTTTAGTTGACCTGTCTGCCTCTGGAACAAAAGATTGAAAATTCTCCTTGTAGCGAGGGTCAAAAAGTGTCCATACCCAGTAACGACCGTTACCCAACATTTTTACAATACGAGGGTCACAGGAAAGGCAGCACAACATAAAGTCAGCCATGCATGCCAGACTGGTAACAGGAAAGCCTTCCGTGTCTTCACCAACAGGATGACTGACCAAGGTGTCCTCCTCCTCTTCTTCCTCCCTGTTCTCAGGTCATCCACGCTGAACAGACAGTATGACAGTTGTGTTTGTAGTACCTTCTATAGAGCATGAAAGTAGCTCCTGTTCTTCCTCCTCTTCCTCATTGTTAATCAATACACGTTAGGATGACATGATGCTGGGCTGTGTGTAATCACCCTGTATGGTTCCTTGATCCATGTCCTCGTGCTCCGCCGGCAATGCATCCTCTTTCATTGTGAGCAGAGAGCTTTTCAGCGTGTAGATGAGTGGGATGGTGACGCTAGTTATGGTGTCATTGCAGTTCACATCTTGGTGGACTCCTCAAAGTTTTGGAGGATGTTACATATGTCTAACATCCATGTCCACTCCTGAGGTCTTATACACCTGATGATGCTGTGCAGCCAGCCAATCAATGCAAGACCACAACAAAGATGGCTGTGGCATTACAGTGCCTGGCAGACAATCCCTGCATGGTGATTGGGTCTCTGAAGACCGCAAAAAAAGTTTGGGTGGAGACCCAAGATTCCGCCAAGTAATCACGGAAATGCTCGGTGCTCGCTGAGTACACCGAGTACAGTGATACTCGGGCGAGTAACGAGTAGTGGCGAGCACGTTTGCTCATCACTAGTGCTGTCATCATGTCGACAGCATGGCAAATACTCATTGTCCTCAGTAGCCCTGAATGGGGCATTCCATCTAGAGAGGCAGAGCAACGGAGCTCACTGATTGGCTGTCTTGCTGTCAATGTGACAACAGCATTATATTTAAACCCATACTGAGATACAAAAAAGGGTAAAAAAAAGTTGTATGAATTTTTTAAAACTGTAGAGCATAAATAATAAAAGTTCATAAAGCTTTCTTATCTACTGATCAGAATTTGTCAATTTGCTTGAAAATGGCAAGTGTATTCCATTTGCATTGAAGTTAATCCATACAAATCAAATGTTCCATATTATGGTTTGGATTCTCCGCTCTCTTTTCTTAAAAGCACAGCATCCTTTATGGTCGTTTGTTCTCTTCCTTTTGTCACTGTTTGTGATGTCCTTTTCATCTCTTCTGGCATCTTAATTATGTTCCAAGGTTTCATGCTGTGAGTTAGCTTCTGAAATTTTGATGCATCTTGTGATATCACGGCCTGAAAAGGAGCATCACCCCAGTAACTGATCAATATTGGGCGATACACGCTATAATTTCATGATGTTATTTATGGCATCTAATATCTACTCAGCACCGGAAGCTTTGGTTTAGAGTGAAGATGCCAAGAGATCCAGGAAAGGACGTCATATTTGTACAATGCTGAAAGAAATAAGAGGTTTGATCGAGCAGTGCAGATGACCAGGTTGTTGGCTCTATCAGCCGAACAAGTGAGCAGTAGGAGATGGGTTTTTTTCATGCTTTTCTCAGCACTCTGCAGATCAGAAAATTGACATCCAGCATGATGCTAAGCACAAAAAAATTGGATTCATGAGAATCCAATTATTTTGCAAAATTAACTCAAATTCAATTTGTTTTGAAACAATTTGCTCCTCATATCAACTCTTTTCTCATTCATAGCCTAAGTCATGTAACACCTATTGCTTGCATCATGTTGACGGATCACCTATGTCTGGATCTATAGGTGAAAACAAAGATCTAAGGCCGGGGTCACACAGGCGAGGAATACGGCCGAGTGAGAGGCGCTAAAAGCGCACATTAGACACGGACAAATGATTCTCTATGGGGTCACTCGCACCAAAATGATTTTTAAATGTAATTAGTAACTATGGCCCCGATTAACTAAAACCGGTGTTTTTCACATGGAGCAAAGTGCATGATTCATTAAGAGATGCATGCCTTTTAATAAGGTAGATGAGGTGCAAAATGTCATTTTCCTTTGTGTGAACCCCACAACAAATCTTACTCCTGTTTGGGACAGGGGCATAAGGAACGTCATCTCTTATCACAAATTTGACAAACAAGGGTTTTCACACCCCTTCACACTCCTGTCACACCCTAGTTAGATGTGGTGCAAAAATGTTGTGTTCCTTTGTGTGAGCCACACCAAAAATCTTACTCCTGTTTGGGACAGGAGTAAGGATTGTGGCATAAGGAATGTCAACTCTTGTCAGGAATTTGGGTGCCTAATTGGTGTGAAAACGGCAAAAGTAGCAACATTTGTGGGCACCCTCACATTGCGCAAACATTTTACAACTTTTCAAAGCTTTGTACACCAGATTTCTTGCAGGAAAGTTTACATAAATTGTGACCTATGTGTCATGCTAGACCCCATTGGGGATTCTTGGTGATGATGAGGCTTCAGTTCAGGTTAGTGCCAATCATGAATCCCTGAAGATTTCTCCTCTTCAAACAAGGGATAAAAAGAATTGTCATAGAAAGAACTGGCATAAAGAAGCTGACTTCACATCTTCTCTGTGTACACATCTGTGAACTAAAATGACATAAATTCTGTAATTTTAAAGCAATCCATGTATACAGGTAATGGTATTCAAGATTCATGGTCTCGATAATAGATTCTGACATAAAAAGTAATGTAAGTATAAACAAGTGACGTATTTTCTACCAGAATGCAAAAAACTTCAAACTACATTCCGGTGGGAAATTTATTTCCTTTGCAAACACAGCAGAACATATGGTATAGGCCAACACTATATGAAAGTTAGCCATATGGTTGTTGATAAGTAAGAGATTGTTAAAGCACTGCGCAATAACATCAATATGAAACAAGTCCACACTTGTCATTACAAAAAATCCTGTACACTTAATTGCAATGTTAACAAAAAAATGGGATTTCCAACATATTTTTTCATGATTATTTTGTTAAATTTTGTTTGTATTTTCCCTCCTATTTTTTGTATATAATTTGTGTTTAAAAGTGGTCATTATCTAAAAATGTTTAACCCCTTCATGACCGGAGCTTTTTTCGGTTTTTCGTTTTTGTTTTTTTGCTACCCTACTTCTCAGAGCGATAACTTTTTTTATTTTTCCATCATTATAGCCGTGTGAGGGCTTGTTTTTCGCAGGGCGAGTTGTACTTTTGAATGACACCATTGGTTTTACCATGTCATGTACTAGAAAACAGGAAAAAATTCCAAGTGCGGTGAAATTGGGAAAAAAAAAAGTCCAATCCCACACCTGTGCTTTGTTTGGCTTTTTTGCTAAGTTCTATAAATGGTAAAACTGACCTAACATTATGATTCTCCAGGTCATTATGAGTTCATAGACACCAAACATGTCTAGGTTCTTTTTTATCTAAGTGGTGAAAAAACATTCCAAAACTATGTAAAAAAAAATTGTGCCATTTTCCAATACCCGTAGCGTCTACATTTTTCATGGTCTCGGGTTTGGTGCAGGGTTATTTTTTGAGTGCCTAGCTGATATTTTTATTGATAT
>NW_027361752.1:16175000-16252500 GCF_039654945.1 Dendrobates tinctorius | reverse complement strand
GGCACAGCACTGAAGTGATAGTATTATAAGGCACAACACTATAGTGTCAGTAGCACAAGGCACAGCACTGAAGTGATAGTATTATAAGGCACAACACTATAGTGTCAGTAGCACAAGGCACAGCACTGAAGTGGCAGTCACACAAAACACAGCACTAATGTGGCAGTAGTATAAGGCATAGTACTTAAGTGACAGTAACACAAGGAACATCATTGAAGTGGTAGTACTGCAAGATAAAGCACTGAAGTGGCAGTAGCACAAGACATATTACTAAATTGGCAGTAGCACAGGGCCCAGAACTGAAGTAGCAGAAGCATAAGTCATATCAGTGAAGTGGCAGTAGCACAAGTCACAGCACTCAAGTGGCTAGATGTAGCACTGAAGTGACAGTAGCACTAGGAAAGGCACTGACATGGGAGTAACACTGGACAAAGCACATAAGGGTCAGCAACAGAAGACACAATGTTTTCGTAGTATCACTGCCACTACCTTCTAGTGGTCAAAAATAGTGACAAAAATAATAATATTGCCTTGCTGGTTCTTGAAAAACATTTGTATTTTGACAATGAAAAAAGCACATGATTCTTTATTGTCCCAGTCTATGTATTTAAAAAAAAAAAAGCGTAAATTTATATTTCTTATAATAAGACTTAACTAGTAGTATTGTATTCAAGTACCATAGCTCTAGTAGCTGGATATTTTATATTCAAGTTCAAGTATTATTCAGTTCATTTCATTTTGTGCTAAGCACGGAGACTTCTACTTAAAATCCATTTGATTCAAGGAAATAACTGTAATAAAAACTTGTTACAGCTGAAACTGTGATATCAATACAGTAGTGAATTGCCTTATCTAAGCAAGATTACTTGCAAGGGCAATGGGAATATTGTTTTCTGTGGCCAATTCTAAAGAAAATGTAACAATATAATACATGGTATCAAGTAGTGCTTGCTACTTCCATTTTTTCTACTAGGGCTTCAACAGCCAATGCATCGAGATTATAGATGAGCTGATCAATTTATGGGAGATTAAATTTGGGATGAATTTCCCAAAATTCACATTTTAATGCAAATACACTGTGAGATTCAGTTCTTGGGTCCAAAAAGAAACCTTCCAAAGCACCATTTCCCACACCACTGAATCATCAGAGTGCAGGCTAATGTCTAAGTATAGCTGTGTGTGCTTCCCAAAAATGCCCTTCAGTTATGACATTTAATGGATTATCCTACTGTCATGATCCAGGTTGGATTATGACAGATAAATGCACTAGCAACCTTTTTTTTACCTTCAAGCCTTTGGCTTTAAGGTAGTTTTGCCCCCGGTGGCCATTAGGGTGATTGCACTGTGGTGATTTCAGTTCTAGTTTTGCCCCCGGTGGCCGGTAGGGTCATTGCACTCTGGTTACTTTAGTTTAGTGCACGTGATTATCACTAACAGGTGTGATTGCTCTGGTTTAACTATATAGGTGTGTCTTGTTCTCTCACTCACTGTTGGTGATATTGCTCATTTCCAACCAAGTCTGGTGGAGGAAGTAACTACAGAGAGGAGTTCCTGGCAGCTCAGGCAGAACTCTGGTGTAGTAGCTTCAGGTGGAAGCTGAATTCTGGTGGTGGACTATGTTGCTGGGAGCAAGAGCAACAGAGCAAAGCTAAGTGGTGTTACCCCTGTTTTGTAACTTTCCTTTTGTGTGTTTCAGTGCAGTGGTGGGATTAGTTTCTGCACCATCCATTTCACTAGAAAAGGCTAGGTGCAGGGTGAGCTAGGGTTTTTAGGTTCCTGATCGGCATCCGGTGCAGAACCGGCCTAGGGATCATTAGGAGTTTTGAGACACTGACTCAGGGGAGTGCAGGAGGTCTCCACGTCCCCATTCCCTATCGCAGGGCCCTCCATTGTATCAGTTTCCCTGGTGTTTCCCTTTATTATTTAAATTGTATCCAGTTAGGCTGGTTTCACATTAGCGCTTTTGTGCGCAGCGCATCGTGTGTCACCCGTGCGCATGCGCACTGCGCACCTATGTTTAACATGATGTGCGCATGGTCTTGCGCACGCTTGCGTTTTCGTGCGCATGCATTTTTTTGTCCAGGCGCGCCAGACGCAACATGTTGCATTTTTTGGTCCGCCCTGTCTCATCAAAAAATGCTTGCGCACGGAATGCGCAAAAACAACACATTGAAGTCTATGGTAATGCTTGCGTGCGCATGGTCTTGCGCACGCTTGCGTTTTTTTGCACATGCATTTTTGAGGTAAACAAGTCTGGAATGTGGTCTAGACAATGGAAAAAATGTCACACCTAACAACGCATGCGCATAAAAAACGCAAACGCATGCAAAAACGCATGTAAAACGCAAGCAACGCTGCGTTTTTTTTACGCATCAGCATGCGCATGACGCTAAAAAAACCGCATGTTTGTTTTGCGTTTTTCTTTGCGTTTTTTCTGCGCACGATGCGCTGCGCAAAAAAACGCTAATGTGAAACTAGCCTTATATGTGTAATTCTGAAATTCGCCTGCTGGAGGCGGTGTATCTGGCTGCACGTTATATTATTTAAATTCTCCCTGCTGGAGGCGGTGTATCCAGGGTCACGTGTGCCATAGAAATTTGCCCTGCTGGAGGCGGTGTGTTCAGTCACACGTTGACCATCACACCTACATTGTACAGCACCATCACAAATTCCATGTTCCCAGTATGTATAGAAGAGTGGTTTTTCATCTCCAGAGTCATTGGGTAAGTCCTCCTTTTCTTTAGTGTATAAGCTCTTACCGCCAGCAGGGTTCTTTCTGTCTCCTGTAAAGTGTAAGCGCTTATGGTCAGCAGGGTCTTTTCGAGCACGCGTTCTCTCATGTTCAGTGTAAGCTGTTATGATTCACAAGGTCTTCTCTCCTCAGTAGAGTGTAAGATCTTAGGTCTCCTTCACATGTCTAGGTGATTCCTGCACAGTAAAAATCAGTACTAGTGAGATCCGTGGCCGTGTGCCATCCGTATGTACGTATGTGACATCCATATGAGTTTTTTCTTAGTGCTCACGGTGACATAATTGGTGTCATCACAGTTTATCGGGCAGCTGACAGTGAAGTGTGGGAATGCAGCTTCAATGACCAGCGACTGATGAAGCGTGAAAAGTGCGTTGGGGCAGATGGATCAGGACGCATGTACTAGACCCCCTATCACTGACGTACCATCTTTGTGTAAGTACTTACCTTATGCATTTTTTCACTAAATTGTTTAGTACGGGTCATAACACTGCTTATTTGACCTGGATTATTACATTGATGGGTCCTTTGCCCTATTTGGAATCTGTCGTGTTACTTTACATGTCTTACTTTGTACCTGTTACTAGTGCCACTTCTAGGAACATTCTGCTTTGGTATATGTAGGTCTTTTGTATTTAAAAAAAAATCTTTAAGTATAGTTAATATTGTTAGCTTTTATGATACCTTTGTGTGGTCTTGTCATGGATTACATATCCACAGTCCATTCTTGCTTTGATGACTGGTGCTCTTGTCTTTTGTTACAGTTTATGTTTGAGTAGAAATTAGGAATGGATTTTGGAATTTTTTTTGGCCTTTTTGCAATGTAAAAATTCTTGGTTTTTCTCTGTTATTATATATTATGAATATTGTCAGTGTAATGTATTTATTTTATCTTTTTGTAAGGTCTCAAGGATAACAAAATGGACCAAGAAAATTCCACATTGTTCCTTTATTTAGCTGGTGCAGTGAATGTATGTTTATGTTTTTTTGCTCTTTTTACCTTTTAAATGTTGAACCTTTTGGGACAGTGCTCTGTGTTTTCCTTTTATAAATCCTTGACACATTTCCAATATTCATCATCAGCATCTTATCTTATAGTAGCAATGCTTGCTAGTCAAAGGCTCAAAGACTTGTGGGAATGGAACATATGGAATTGTTTATGATGGGTTTTATTTCTAGACAACACTTGGAGTGTTGCCCAGAAATATTAACCTGATACAACATTGTCAAGCAGACGCCATGTCAATAGAATATAGGATAGTATATTTGCAGGGTTTTAATGAAAAAAAAATGAAACCAGGACACAGCTTGTTTTGTTAAAATGTACAAAGTGCTCTTTTATGCATTATTTCTTCAAATAGTTTGCATATCTCTATTAAACACACCAACATTAGATAAAATGGGTGTATGGTATATGGATGTGCAAAAAAGCTATATTAAATTTAACAGTAAAAGTTACTAAAGCCAAAAATGCACAAAATCGCGCAAAATAAATCCATGAAGGGTTAATATGTCAAATGACAACTACAGCTTGGTAGCTTTAAAGGTAGTAGCGTAGCTGCCAGGGGTAAAAGTGAGTGGTCACCTTGGTCCACCCATACAGTGGGGTTCATCCAAAGTGACTGCCACTCTTAACTTTATTGGCACATACATGATATGCCATACATTTAAATCCAACACTGGAGCAGGGGGGAATGATCTGCCTGTTCTACTGCTCTGTTTTATAGGCTACTGGTTGATTTAGGCCTGAGGCAAAGGCAGGTTAACTGCAATACAGTTTTTACCAGTGAGGAGTGATGTCTTGGAACAGTGCAGCAGTACTGCTAAACACATGTCCCAGTTGTCCTCCTTTTCCTCCTGCAAGTGTATAAGTGGGGAGGAATTTAGGGAATTATTTGGCATCTCCCTTGTATCAGTCATAGCAGAATGATGTTGCCTCTGAGAGTGACATAGTCTTTTTGAGTCAGTGTCCTGCACTCTTCCTCCACTGAATTAACAGTTAATCTTTTACAATGTGGGCTTTCAATTTCATCAGTGACAACTCAATGTGAATACTTTTCTGCCCAATGATGACAAAAGTATTCTTGGAGTGATACCTTTATTGGTTAACCATAAAATAATATGTTTGCAAGCTTTCAGAGCACAGAGGCCCCTTCTTCAGTCAGGATTGCAAAAATCTGAAGAAGGAGCCTCTGTGCTCTGAAAGCTTGTAAACATATCTTTCTGGGTAACACGGTACCATTTGTTATTGCACATCTTGATCACTGACAACTATAATTATTCTGCTCCTGAGTCCCCTAGACCATATCACTCCAGTAGCTAAGGGTACCGTTACACTTAGCGATGCACCAGCGATCCCGACCACGATATGACCCGGTCAGGATCGCTGGTGCATCGCTAAGTGGTCGCTAGTGAGCTGCCACACAGGCAGATCTCACCAGTGACATAGCAGCAGTCGGGGGTCGTTACTTACCTGTCAGACGAGGCGATCCTGACGTCCTCCCGCCCGCGTCCACACATCGCTCGTCGGCGCCACAGGAAGCCCAGCAGGAAGTGGCCGACAAGAAACGGCCCAGGACGTTCTTGCGTGATCAGCGATAACCAGCGGGGGAGCCGGTAGTATCAGACATAGCAATATCGCTAGTAATATTGCTGCTACGTCACAAAACCAGTGATGTTACAGCGATATTGCTAGCGATATCGCTTAGTGTAATGGGCGCTTTAGGAATATATTTTTCAACAAATTCCTCTAATTATTTTATTGGATTACATGAATAGTTAGCCTTTGAACTCGAATTAGATAGGGCCAGAGGAGATAAAGGACACAATAATGGTGATAAAAAAAAGTACTGGCAGTGTCCGCCAGTATGGTGGATGCATGCTAAGCCATGACAAGTCTCGAGGTGTTATTCAGGAGTGAAACATGGAGCTAAAGACTTTTCCCACACTCAGATAACTGTCAGCTGAGTCAAGGTTTATGTTGAAGATGATTGTTGGTGGACAAGACCTGGGAACCATATCCAGGTGATGAGGAGACTCCAAAAAGTGAAGGCAGCACACCAATGAATAATCAAGTACAGTTTATTGGCCCATGCGCAGGTGATGAGGAGGTGATGATGATGCTGCCTCAGCTTTACCTTGTCTGTATCCTCCAAAGGCTGTGATGAAGGCATATGACCAAAACATTTTCACATTATTCTACACAGACTGGCCTGCTGATGATATTGAAATAAATGTCTGAATTTCTTTCTAAATTCAGAGAGCCTTGATTTTCTCTATTGCTTTATGGTTATATGTGTCATTAGTACCCAATCTATGTAGCTCTTGTGTGCCTACAATTTTTTTCTATTGGATTATGATTGTGTGGTGGTCAAGACCTAGGAACCAGATCTAAATGATGAGGTGGTGATGTCATCAAATGAGTAGGATGCTGACATCATAAATAAAAAGGAGCCGAAATGAAGCCAAAATACATCTGGGGAAGATCTGCAGTCAGCTTGGAAGCATTTAAACCTGCAACTGTTGTTGGTATAGGAACTTCAACAGCGCCAGAGAGCTCAGGTTGTGGATGAGGTGGTGGCCAGTCCTTTATATGGAATCAGGTATGGGAATTCATTTATTCATTCTTGATTTATGAATCTTTTACAGTGTGCTTGGTATGCACAAGAAAAATAAGATGTGGATGTTCAGGCTTGAATAAGCTATGAACTATGGCTCTCCATCATTATAAGAAGCAGCATCATCTGCTCATATGGTAAAAACAAGCAGGTTAGCAATATAAGCAAGGCTTATACTTCCCTCTTTCTCCTCCTCCTTGCGCATGTCATTCTCATAGCCAGGACACAGGCTCGAGTGGTACCAGGTTGTGTCATCATTATCATAATCTTCCATCATAACCGCTTGTTCTACTCTGACTTCTCCATCTCATCCTTCTCCATCAGGCCATCAGATATTCATATCTTATTGTGCGACCAGGAAACTAGTGTACTGTATGTGTATGTTCACAGTCATCTCCTTGTATGACAACTAAACTCCTACTAGATCAAGTTGCTGTTGGTTCTGTTACTGCCATACCACTTTGTGAATTCCACTGCCTTTTAAGAAATGCTTGCATGCACTCAGCCTCGCTGAAAGATACCCGGACATCATTATTTGTTATAAAAAGAAGTTCTTGCTCTTGCTCTGTGCTCTTACATGCAAAAGCATGAGTTCCACTCTGAAGACTTAGAATTCTGTTTTTAAAGGCCACAGCACTGACGACACATGAAGTTTTGAAAGACAGCAATGCACCAATCAGGTGGTGAATCCTCCATGGTTAGGTGCTGGTCAGATTCCACCACCAGATGGTACTTATCTGTTTCCTCTTACACTTCCTCTGCACTCTACTAATACATTGTCAGTCAAGACAACTGAGGCATCAACTATGTCAACCACCTCATGGAATTAACAACAGAGAATAGAGAAATAACAATAGCTTCTACATGTTCATCACCACCCTGGAGCTGTTGGGGACCTTCAAAGACAATGTTAAACTAGGCAGGGAGTAAAAGGATGGGAGTAGGAGGAGAAGCATCAGCAGATTGATATGGAGGGGAACACTGAATTATTGTTAGCATAGGCAAGACACAAGGCTGACAGTCAGTGTGAAATTATGGGGATGATGACCACTTGGCTGTGCTGTGAGTATAGCTAGCTGCATACTTGATTGCTTGTGGGATGAAAGTCTTGTCTTTAGCATAAAACAAAGGTCTGATTATTTGATGGCCATACTTTTAGACCCTTGCAATAACTGTAAAATGGGGGATTTTTTTCTGGCTTCCAAAAGGCAGTTAAAATAGGTACATTATCAGGATAAGCTCTGTTCTATGCGCTATTGAGCTTTGGCTGAGCAGATGCCTACCTGTATTTTGTTCCCCTAAGAAAAAGCACTAGAGCTGCAACAAGTAACCAAGGCTGCAGCCGTGATTACAGTATATATGTCATGATGGACCCGATGTTCTACCTCTTCCTACAAAAATCCGGTGCACACTTCCTGAACAGCCAGTTAAGTTTTACCTGGACTGTATACTTTCTCTGGCAGACAGCCTGAGCCATGACCCCATGACCACACTTTTTTTATTCTTCACACACTGAAAATAGGGAGGGAATTTTAATACCTCTATGTTATAATTTTGCAAATAAACCAAAATCCAGAAACCAAGTCATGTATGTCACAGAAAGTGTGCTTCTTGCAGTGAAGGGAATATATATATACACACACTCTATATTATACAATATAGATACTTGCCCACCTGCAAAATAGCAAGTATTTGTGAAGTGTAAAGTAATATGGTTTTCAAAATGTTTTGGAAATATAAATTTGAAAATTGAGTCAATACATTGTAGTACCACCTTTCACTGCAATTACTGTTGCATGTCTCTTGAGGTATGCCTCCACCAGCTTTGAACATCTGCAGTTGTGGCCAAAAGTATTGACACCCCTGCAATTTTGTCAGATAATACTCAGTATCTTCCTGAAAATGATTGCAAACACAAATTCTTTGGTATTATCTTCATTTAATTTGTCTTAAATGAAAACACAAAAGAGAATGAAGCAAAAAGCACAACATTGATCATTTCACACAAAACTCCAAAAATGGGCCAGACAAAAGTATTGGCACCCTCAGCCTAATACTTGGTTGCACAACCTTTAGCCAAAATACCTGTGACCAACCGCTTCCGGTAACCATCAATGAGTTTCTTACAATGCTCTGCTGGAATTTTAGACCATTCTTCTTTGGCAAACTGCTCCAGGTCCCTGATATTTGAAGGGTGCCTTCTCCAAACTGCCATTTTTAGATTTATCCACAGGTGTTCTATGGGATTCAGGTCTTGACTCATTGCTGGCCACCTTAGAAGTCTCCAGTGCTTTCTCTCAAACCATTTTCTAGTGCTTTTTGACGTGTGCTTTTGGTCATTGTCCTGCTGGAAGACCCATGACCTCTGAGGGAGACCCAGCTTTCCCACACTGGGCCCTACATTATGCTGCAAAATTTGTTGGTAGTCTTCAGATTTCATAATGCCATGCACACGGTCAAGCAGTCCAGTGCCAGAGGCAGCAAAGCAACCCCAAAACATCAGGGAACCTCCACCATGTTTGACTGTAGGGACCGTGTTCTTTTCTTTGAATGCCTCTTTTTTTCTCCTGTAAACTCTATGTTGATGCCTTTGCCCAAAAAGCTCTACCTTTGTCTCATCTGACCAGAGCACATTCTTCCAAAACATTTTAGGCTTTTTCAGGTAAGTTTTGGCAAACTCCAGCCTGGCTTTCTTATGTCTCGGGGTAAGAAGTGGGGTCTTCCTGGCTCTCCTACCCTACAGTCCCTTTTTATTCAGATGCCGACAGATAGTATGGGTTGACACTGTTGTACCCTCGGATTGCAGGGCAGCTTGAACTTGTTTGGATGTTAGTCGAGGTTCTTTATCCAACATCCGCACAATCTTGCTTTGAAATCTCTTGTCAACTTTCTTTTCCGTCCACATCTAGGGAGGTTAGCCACAGTGCCATGGGCTTTAAACTTCTTGATGACACTGCACACGGTAGACACAGGAACATTCAGGTCTTTGGAGATGGACTTGTAGCCTTGAGATTGCTCATGCTTCCTCACAATTTGGTTTCTCAAGTCCGCAGACAGTTCTTTGGTCTTCTTTCTTTTCTCCATGCTCAATGTGGTACACACAAGGACACAGGACAGAGGTTGAGTCAACTTTAATCCATGTCAACTGGCTGCAAGTGTGATTTAGTTATTGCCAACACCTGTTAGGTGCCACAGGTAAGTTACAGGTGCTGTTAATTACACAAATTAGAGAATCATCACATGACTTTTCGAACAGTGCTAATACTTTTGTCCACCCTCTTTTTTATGTGTGGTGTGGAATTATATCCAATTTGGCTTTAGGACAATTTTTTGTGTTTTTTCATTTAAGACAAATTAAATGAAGATAATAATACCAAAGAATTTGTGTTTGCAATCATTTTCAGGAAGAAACTGAGTATTATCTGACAGAATTGCAGGGGTGTCAATACTTTTGGCCACAACTGTACATGCTAAAATTCCTACCACTTCTCATTTGGAAAATAGCTCTAGCTCAGAGAGAACATGAACAGCAATTTTCATGCCTTGCCTCAGATTCTCATTAGGATTTGGGTCTGGACTTTGACTGGGCCATTCAAGCACATGAATATGCTTTGCTCTAAACCATCCATTGCAGCTCTGGCAGTATGTTTAACCCCTTAACCCCCGGGGGTCTTTTCGTTATTGCATTTTCGTTTTTCACTCCCCTTCTTCCCAGAGCCATAACTTTTTTATTTTTCCTTCAATAAGGCCATGTGATGGCTTGTTTTTTGTGGGACAAGTTGTACTTTTGAACAACACAATTGAAATAAACATATCGTGTATTAGAAAATGGGAAAAAAATTCCAAGTACGGTGGAATTGCAGAAAAAGTGCAATCCCACACTGGGGTTTTTTTTGGGCTCTTTTACTAGGATCACTAATTGCTAAAACTGACCTGCTATTATGATTCTCCAGGTCATTAAGAGTTCATAGACACCAAACATGTCTAGGTTCTTTTTTATCTAAGTGGTGAAAAAAAATCCAAACATTGTTAAAAAAGCAAAAATTGCGCCATATTCCAATACCGGTAGTGTCTCAATTTTTCGTGATCTCGGGTTGGGTGAGGGCTTATTTTTTGTGTGCTGAGCTGATGTCTTTAATGATACCATTTTATTGCAGATTTAATCTTTTGATCACCCGTTATTACATTTTAATGCAATGTCGCGGCATCCAAAAAAAATGTAATTCTGGCGTTTTTTACTTTTTTTCTCACTACGCCATTTAGCGGTCAGGTTAATCTTTTTTATTGATAGATTGGACAGTTTTGAAAGAGACGATACCAAATATGTGTATGTTTGATTTTTTTAATTGTTTTATTTTGAATGGGGCAAAATGGAGGCAACTTGAACTTTTATATCTTTTTATTTTTTTAAGTTTTTCAAAACCTTTGTTTTTTACTTTTGGCATGCATCAATGTTCTCCATGGGAGACTAGAAGATGCCATAACCCAATCAGCTCAGCTACATACATGTGATGAGTAGTTTGCCAATATGTATCTGAATTACTCACTTGCCATGGGGTCGGTGCTCACAGCAAGCCAGCAGTGACAACCATAGAGGTCTCCAGAAGAACTCTTGTTGTCATGCCAACCCACCAGTGACCCGCCATCACGTGATTGGGGTCAACAGTGGGCAATTTCTGGCACGATTGCCGGAAGCGCATGTTAAATGCCGCTGTCAACGTTTGACAGCAACATTTAATGGGTTAATAGTCGTAGGTGGATCTCAATTCCACCAGCGGCTGTTCTGGACACATATCAGCTGTTCAAAACAGCTGCCATGTGCCGGGAAAGATGTGGGCCCAAAGCTGGAGTCTACATCAAAGGGAGGGAGTCCGACATCAGCCTACTATTACGCCAGATGTCAGAAAGGGGTTAAGGTCATAGTCCTGCCTCAGCCTCAAATCTTTTGCAGCCTCAAGCAGGTTTTCGTTCAGGAAAGTCTTGTATTTAATTAGCTCCATCCATCATCCCATCAACTCTGGTCAGATTCCCTTTCCCTGTTGAAAAAAAGCATCCCTACAACATGATGCTGCCACCACCACCATGTTTGACAATGGGGATGGTGTTTTTAAGATTATGTGCAGTATTAGTTTTCCACTACACATTGTGTTTTGCAAAAATATGCAAAAATCTACTTTGATCTCATCTGACCAGAGAATTTTCTTCCCTTCTTCGGCATGCTATCAGTGACCCATTCAAGACTTTTTACAAACTGCTAAGGGGACTTATTTTGGCTTGCTTTTAAAATGTGCTTTCTTTTTGACACTCTTTCATAGAGACCAGATTTGTGGAGTATACTACTAATACTTGTCCTCTGGACAGAATCTCCTACCTGTGTTGTGGATTTCTCCAACTCCACCAGAGTGACCATGGTTCTCTTGGCTACTTGCAGAGCTGTAGTTATAAGAATAAATTACACTTAGGTTGACTAAACTAATTATGTGACTTCTGGAGGCAAATGGTCACACATGGTTTTACATAGGGGTATCAGACTACAGAGAGGTGAATATAAAAGAAAGTCTCAATTTTCAGATTTCTATTTTTAAAATAGGTAGAAAATCATGTATTATTTCTGTGCACTTAACAAAACCTTGCTATTTTGTATATCACATTTAATGCCATTTAAATTCATTACGGTTTGTGCGAGGAGAAGGAGGAGAAGGAGGAGAAGGAGGAGAAGGAGGAGAAGGAGGAGAAGGAGGAGAAGGAGGAGAAGGAGGAGGAGGAGGAGGAGGAGGAGGAGGATTATCAGGGAGTCACAAAAACACTGAACTTTAGGAAGGCAAAGTTTGACCAGCTTAGGGATGCCTTTAATCTGGTTGACTGGCACAATGTCCTCAGAAATAATAATAATACAGATAATAAATGGGAAATGTTTAAGAACATCCTTAATAGGCACTGTAAGTGGTTTATATCTTGTGGGAATAAAAGAACAAGAAATAGGAAAAACCCAATATGGATAAACAAAGAAGTGATGGGGCAATAAGCAGTAAAAAGAAAGCATTTAAACTACTAAAGCAGGATGGCACCGTTTAAGATCTAAAAAACTATAGGGAGAAAAATGCTTTATCTAAAAAACTAATTAAAGCTGCCAAAAAGGAAACAGAGAAGCACATTGCTAAGGAGAGTAAAACTGTTCTTCAACTATAGTAAAAGAATCAAAAGTGAAAGTGGAAAACAAAATGCTAGGTGAAATGCCGAGAGACAAAGAAAACCCTATATTAAGGGAGTAAGGGTCATCAATCTAACCCAAGAAGAGGTGCGAAACTGGCTAAATAAGATTAGAATAGATAAATCTCCGGGTCCGAACGGCATACACCAACGAGTACTAAGAGAACTAAGTAATGTAATAGACAAGTCATTATTTCTTATATTTAGGGACTCTATAGCAATGTGTTCTGTTCCACAGGACTGGCACATGCACATAGCAAATGTGGTACCAATATTCAAAAAGGGCTCTAAAAGTTAACCTGGAAATTATAGGCCAGTAAAGTCTAACCTCTATTGTTGGTAAAATATTTGAAGGGTTTCTGAGGGATGATATTCTGGATTATCTCAATGAGAATACAGTCATGGCCAAAAGTATTGACACCCCTGCAATTCTGTCAGATAATACTCAGTTTCTTCCTGAAAATGATTGCAAACACAAATTCTTGGGTATTATTATCTTCATTTAATTTGTCTTAAATGAAAAAACACAAAAGAGAATGAAGCAAAAAGCAAAACATTGATCATTTCACACAAAACTCCCAAAATGGGCCAGACAAAAGTATTGGCACCCTCAGCCTAATACTTGGTTGCACAATCTTTAGCCAAAATAACTACGACCAACCGCTTCCGGTAACCATCAATGAGTTTCTTACAATGATCTGCTGGAATTTTAGACCATTCTTCTTTGGCAAACTGCTCCAGGTCCCTGATATTTCAAGGGTGCCTTCTCCAAACTGCAATTTTTAAATCTCTCCACAGGTGTTCTATGGGATTCAGGTCTGGACTCATTGCTGGCCACCTTAGAAGTCTCCAGTGCTTTCTCTCAAACCATTTTCTAGTGCTTTTTGAAGTGTATTTTGGATCATTGTCCTGCTGGAAGACCCATGACCTCTGAGGGATACCCAGCTTTCTCACAGTGGGCCCTACATTAAGCTGCAAAATTTGTTGTTAGTCTTCAGACTTCATTATGCCATGCACACGGTCAAGCAGTCCAGTGTCAGAGGCAGCAAAGCAACCCCAAAACATCAGGGAACCTCCGCCATGTTTGACTTTAGGGACCGTGTTCTTTTCTTTGAATGCCTCTTTTTTTCTCCTGTAAACTCTATGTTGATGCCTTTGCCCAAAAAGCTCTACTTTTGTCTCATCTGACCAGAGAACATTCTTCCAAAATGTTTTAGGCTTTTTCAGATAAGTTTTGGCAAACTCCAGCCTGGCTTTTTTATGTCTCGGGGTAAGAAGTGGGATCTTCCTGGGTCTCCTACCATACAGTCCCTTTTCATTCAGACACCAACGGATAGTACGGGTTGACACTGTTGTACCCTCGGACTGCAGGGCAGCTTGAACTTGTTCGGATGTTAGTCGAGGTTCTTTATCCAACATCCGCACAATCTTGAGTTGAAATCTCTTGTCAATTTTTCTTTTCCGTCCACATCTAGGGAGGTTAGCCACAGTGCCATGGGCTTTAAATTCTTGATGACACTGCACACGGTAGACACAGAAACATTCTGGTCTTTGGAGATGTACTTGTAGCCTGGAGATTGCTCATGCTTCCTCACAATTTGGTTTCTCAAGTCCTCAGACAGTTCTTTGGTCTTCTTTCTTTTCTCCATGCTCAATGTGGTACACACAAGGACACAGGACAGAGGTTGAGTCAACTTTAATCCATGTCAACTGGCTGCAAGTGTGATTTAGTTATTGCCAACACCTGTTAGGTGCCACAGGTAAGTTACAGGTGCTGTTAATTACACAAATTAGAGAAGCATCACATGATTTTTCGAACAGTGCCAATACTTTTGTCCACCCTCTTTTTTATGTTTGGTGTGGAATTATATCCAATTTGGCTTTAGGACAATTCTTTTTGTGTTTTTTCATTTAAGACAAATTAAATGAAGATAATAATAACAAAGAATTTGTGTTTGCAATCATTTTCAGGAAGAAACTGAGTATTATCTGACAGAATGGCAGGGGTGTCAATACTTTTGGCCATGACTGTAACTGTTTAATGCCATATCAGCATGGGTTTATGAGGAATCGCTCCTGTCAAACCAATCTAATCAGTTTTTATGAAGAGGTAAGCTATAGACTGGACCAAGGTGAGTCATTTGACGTGGTGTATCTTGATTTTTCCAAAGCGTTTGATACCGTGCCACACAAGAGGTTGGCACACAAAATAAGAATGCTGGGTCTGGGGGAAAATGTGTCTAAATGGGCAAGTAACTGGCTTAGTAATAGAAAGCAGAGGGTGGTTATAAATGGTATAGTCTCTAACTGGGTCGCTGTGACCAGTGGGGACCGCAGGGGTCGGTGTTGGGACCTATTCTCTTCAACATATTTATTAGTGATCTGGTAGAAGGTTTAATCAGTAAAATATCAATAATTGCAGATGATGCAAAACTATGTAAAGCAGTTAATGCAAGAGAAGGTAGTATTCTGCTACAGATGGATCTGGATAAGTAGGAAACTTGGGCCGAATGGTGGCAGATACGGTTTCATAATGATAAGTGTAAGGTTATACACATGGGAAGAAGGAATCAATATCACCATTACACACTGAATGGGAAACCACTGGGTAAATCTGACATGGAGAAGGACTTGGGGATCCTAATTAATGATAAACCTACCTGGAGCAGCCAGTGCCAGGGAGCGGCTGCCAAGGCAAACAGGATCATGGGGTGCATTAAAAGTGGTCTGGATACACATAATAAGAGCATTATACTGCCTCTGTACAAATCCCTGGTTAGACCGCACGTGGAGTACTGTGTACAGTTTTGTGTATCGGTACTCAGGAAGGATATAATGGAACTAGAGCGAGTACAAAGGAGGGCAATAAAATTAATAAAGGAGATGGGGGAACTACAATACCCAGAGAGATTAGCAAAATTAGTATTACTTATTCTAGAAAAAGACGACTGAGGGGCGATCTAATAACCATGTATAAGTATGTAAGGGGACAATACAAATATATCTCCGAGGATCTGATTATACCAAGGAAAGTGATGGTCACAAATGGGCATTCTCTGCGTCTGGAGGAGAGAAGGTTTTTCCATCAATATAGAAGAGGATTCTTTACTGTTAGGGCAGTGAGAATCTGGAATTCCTTGCCTGAGGAGGTGGTGACGGCGAACTCAGCCGAGGGGTTAAAGAGAGGCCTGGATGTCTTCCTGGAGCGTAACAATATTGTATCTTACAGTTATTAGGTTCTTTAGAAGGTCGTAGATCTGGGGATTTATTCTGCCGGAATATAGGCTGAACTGGATGGACAAATGGCTATTTTTGGCCTTCCTAACTATGTTACTATATGTTAGTAATAATTTTATTTCTATAGTGCCAATATATTCCGCAGCACTTTACATTTTAGAGGGGACTTGTATTGTGCAGACAATAAAAGACATTACAGCATAACAATAATCACATAAATCAACAGATACCAAGAGAAATGAGGGCCCTGCTCGCAAGCTTACAATCTATGAGGAAAAGTTTGCATGAGTATGAATACTTTTTCAAGGCACTGCATATGTACAAATGTATGTATATACAGGTATGTCTCACAAAATTAGAATATCATCAAAAAGTTAATTTATTTCAGTTCTTCAATACAAAATGTGAAACTCATTATATGGAGTCATTAGAGTGATCTATTTCATGTGTTTATTTCTGTTAATGTTGATGATTATGGCTTACAGCCAATGAAAGCTCCAAAGTGATTATCTCAATAAATTATAATACTTTATATCACCAGCTTGAAAAATTGATTTTAAAATCCAAAATGTTGGCCTGCTGAAATGTATGTTCAGTAAATGCACTCAATACTTGGTCGGGGCTCCTTTGCCATCAATTACTGCATCAATGCAGTGTGGCATGGAGGCGATCAGCCTGTGGCACTGCTGAGGTGTTATGGAAGCCCAGGTTGCTTTGATAGCAGCCTTCAGCTCATCTGCATTGTTGCGTCTGGTGTCTCTCATCTTCCTCTTGACAATACCCCATAGATTCTCTATGGGGTTAAGGTCTGGTGAATTTGCTGGCCAATCAAGCACAGTGATACTGTTGTTTGTAAACCAGGTATTGGTACTATTGGCAGTGTGGACAGGTGCCAAGTCCTGCTTGAGAATGAAATTTCCATCTCCAAAAAGCTTGTCAGCAGAGGGAAGCATGAAGAGCTCTAAAATGTCCTGGTAGACGGCTGCGCTGACTTTGGTCTTGATAAAACACAGTGGACCTACACCAGCAGATGACATGGCTCCCCAAACCATCACTGATTGTAGAAACTTCACACTAGATCTCAAGCAGCTTGGATTATGAGCCTCTCTCTTCCTCCAGACTCTGGGACCTTGATTTCCAAGGTCTAGTGGACTTTAGGCTGTAAGCCATAATCATCAACATTAACAGAAATAAACACTTGAAATAGATCACTTTGTAATGACTATATATGAGTTTCACTTTTTGTATTGAAGAACTGAAATAAATTAACTTTTTGATGATATTCTAATTTTGTGAGATGCACCTGTGTGTGTGTGTGTGTATATATATATATATATATATATATATATATATATATATATATATATATATATAACAGTGGGGAAAATAAGCATGTGCTACACTGCCAATTTTGCAAGATTTCCCACCTGCAAAGAATGGAGAGGCCTGTAATTTTTATCGTATGTACACATCAACTGTGAGGGACAGAATCTTTTTAAAAAAATCCAGAAAATCACGGTGATTTTTACATAATTTATTTACATTTTATTTCAGTAAATAAATATTTGATAACATAGAAGAACAGAACATAATATTTGGTACTGAAACCTTTGCTTGCAAGTAGAGAGGTCAGACATTTCCTTACCCAGTGTGCACACACTGCAGCAGGGATTTTAGCCCACTGCTCCATACAGATCTTCTCCAGATCTTTCAGATTTCACAGCTGTTGCTGGGCAACTTTGAGTTTCAGCTCCTTCCAAAGATTGTCAATTGGGTTTCGGTCTGGATACTGGCTAGGCCACTCCAGGACCTTGAAATGCTTCTGTTTTGGGTAATTGTCATGCTTGAAGACCCAGCCATGATCCATCTTCAATGCTCTTACTGAGGGAAGGACTTTATTGGCCAAAATCTTGTGATACATGACCCCATCCATCCTCCCTTCAATACGGTGCAGTCATCCTGTCTCCTTTGCAGAGAAGCACCCTCCAAAGTATGATGTTGCCCTCACAATGCTTCAAAGTTGAGATGGTGTTATTAGGGTTGTGCTCATCCTTCACGGTGAGTGAAGTTGATACCCAAAAGTTATATTTTGGTCTCATCTGACCACATGACCTTCTCCCATGCTTTCTTTGGATTATTCAGATGGTCACTAATGAACTTCAAAAGAGTCTGGACATGTGCTGGTGTGAGCAGAGGAACCTTGGTGCCCTGCAGTATTTTAATCCAAGACGGCGTAGTGTGTTACTAACAGTAATGTTTGATACTGTGGTCCCAGCTGGCCCTACACATCCTTATCCATCCTTTCACATTCTATACTATGCAGGTGGTACCACTGTGACTGCTAGACATCTTCATATCTCATGCTTGTTCACTGTGTTTTCACTGTGCATTAATGTTTAGCGGCTTCTTCGGCTGCCAGTTCTTACTCACCTCTTACTTCACCTTGCCAGTACTGTCATATTTTATACTTTTGCCATTGCTCCACTTCCAGTGCAACTGTTGATAGAGAACTTCACCTCACCAACTTGTCCATTGTTTTCTATAGCTGTACTGTACTTTTACTGGGAATCATACCCAGTGCTGGGTAAATAAACTAAAAACTGCTCCCACAGTTTTTTAAAAAACATTGCCTCCAAATTTTCTAAACTTAAAATTGGTTGCTGTTCTTTAACAAAAAGGATAATTTTTGAACGACTTGTTAAAAACCTATATCTCCTTTTCTTCAAAACAGAAGGCCTGTTACTACTTCTCAAACAGGGATAATTCTTGGACTGACGCTTGTCAAAAAACATTATTTTATTTCGTGTATACCGCCTGTGTATTAAAATGGGCACAACAGTCATCCTAAAAAACAGTCTACATCCTAAAAAATCTATTGCTTCTTTATTTTCCAAATAACAAATCTGTTGCTAGGTCTCAAACTTGGTTAATTTTTGGACCATTACTTGCCAAAATACTTTTGATACTTCTATGTACACTGCCTATGTACAAACACAAACATTTCAAGCATCTGTACCAAAAAAAGGACTTATAAAATTGCCTGGTTTTGTTTTATAAACAACTCTAAGTTTTTCCAAATCTGTGACTGGATTTGCATCTCAGCTCATGTATCATCATCATGCCTAACCACAAGATTTGCTATTCTTGCTAGTACTTCTTTACTGAAATACTCTATAGTACCCTCTACTGGTAGAAATATCATTGATTTTTTTGCATGTTATTTTTAATTGAGGCAGTTATTGCTTGTTGTCTATTGTTCATGAATGCAAATATAATACACATCTAATTAGAAATCTTAATTAGTAATCTAGAGTAGAAAGACAGATATATAAAGGTCTCCAGAGAACTCATCCCCTGTGCTTTTTCTTGCAGTCAAGACATCTGAGCACCCCACTCCCAGATATACAATATACAGATTTTTTTAAGCATTTTGTAATCTGCAAGCTATTATTTTTTATCGTTTTACAATAAATCTCTACAAATAAACTCTCTCTGTAAACTGTGTGCGATATGTCTAGTAATAAGCCTCTTGGGGTACTGTTCAGTTGCCACCACTGTATGATAAATACAAGAGTATAAGGACAAATTATATGAGCGGCAATAATTTACTATTAATTTGATCATTAACAGCTCTTACAAGTGCAATACATCAGTATTAATTGGGGACAGATGATGATTTTAGTAGCGAGCTCGAGTCATTATCCATATTTTAGTACTTCATGAATACCTGAATAGTTTTAATGAAGTGATTATTTTCTACTCTCTTTACATTGAACCCGACAATTCTCCTTGTATTTAGAATACACATAGGAGGGTCTAAAATACATATGCTTAGACAGCTTCACTGGAGCTTTTGGCATTAATTACTGGAAAATATTTCCAAGTTCTGGTTCATTGTGTTGACTGTGTTCTGATATATGGCAGCCATTGACTTAATTTATATTTACACAGGCTAACATGGTTACTACAGAGGGATAACAAGAAATAATGAGCATCAAGAAAGTGCGTACAAAGTCATCTGAACTTTATGTTATGAAGCAAGTAATCTCTGCTCCTGATGGGAGAAATGAAACAATGAGTTCATTAATTCATACATTAATTAGTAAACAGAACATTGCCTTGGGCCAAAACTGATTGCTTAATGAGTAGCAGTTGTGGCAGCTGTAGGTATTACATGTGAGATCACAGGAGATAGTGTTCCATCAACATAAGGACATGTTTCTTGTTGAAGAACATTGAAGCTAAAAACTGCATTATAAATATTGATACGTGCATAGACTAGAGCAGAGAGTTACCAATAATACATTCAGATGAAGGATTCAGCCAAAATCTGATTCAGCCAAAATCTGGGAAGTTGGATTCACAAGGAACCAAGCCACATTTGTCATTTTCGAAAAGCTGTTTTTTTATGGTCTTAGGCCTGTTTCACACTTGCTTTTTTTTGCAGCGCGTTTTTCCCGCAAAAAAACGCATTGAAAAATGCATACAAAAGCATACAACTGCTGCGTTTTTTTCAAGCATTTTTATGAGCATGCATGAAAAAAATGCAGCGTTTTTAAGCGTTTGTATGCGTTTTTAGTGCGTTTTTACCGCGTTTGCGTTTTTTTCCAACATTAGGTGGCCACTCACACTAACCCAAACCATGACTTTACTAACCCTAACCCTAACCCTAACCCTAACCCTAACCCTTAACCAAACCATACTTAACCCTAACCCTGACCCTAACCCTGACCCTAACCCTAACCCTAACCCTGACCCTAACCCTTAACCAAACCATACTTAACCCTAACCCTGACCCTAACCCTGACCCTAACCCTAACCCTAACCCTGACCCTAACCCTGACCCTAACCCTTAACCAAACCATACTTAACCCTAACCCTGACCCTAACCCTGAACCTAACCCTTAACCAAACCATACTTAACCCTAACCCTGACCCTAACCCTAACCCTGACCCTAACCCTGACCCTAACCCAAACCATACTTAACCCTAACCCTGACCCTAACCCTGAACCTAACCCTTAACCAAACCATACTTAACCCTAACCCTAACCCTAACCCTGACCCTAACCCTGACCCTAACCCAAACCATACTTAACCCTAACCCTGACCCTAACCCTTAACCAAACCATACTTAACCTTAACCCTAACCCTGACCCTAACCCTAACCCTAACCATACTTAACCCTAACCCTGACCCTAACCCTGACCCTAACCCTAACCCTAACCCTAACCCTGACCCTAACCCTTAACCAAACCATACTTAACCCTAACCCTGACCCTAACCCTAACCCTAACCCTAAACCCCAACTTTACCCAAACCCCTAAATTCCATTGTCTAAACTAATGGTAAAAAAAAAAAACGCATGTGCAAAAAAACGCATACATAAGCATGCCAATGCGCACATATGCTCACCATAGACTTATAATGGGTGTCTTGCTGTAAAAAAACGCATTGCGCGCGCATGCGTTTTTTTGAGGCAAATCGGACGCACAAAAAATGCAACAAGTTGCATTTTGTGCGCCCGAGCGCATACCGCAAAAAAACGCATGCGCGGTAAAACGCGTACAAACGCATGTGTATGCGCACATAAGCGCATCCCATGCAAAGTATAGGAAAAAAAAACGCATGCGCTATTTAGCGCTAAATTACCGCGAAAAAAAATGCAAATGTGAAACCAGCCTTAGATTTCCTGACAATTCCTGGTTTTCTAATTCAAGTAGATAGGCCAGGAAAGGGTAAAAAAAAAAAAATAAAAAAAAAAATAATCATATTCAAATCCCACCAAGGATAACATCTGCAAGGAGTTTGTATGTCCTCATAGACTGTAAGCTTGCGAGCAGGGCCCTCTTTCCTCTTGGTATTTGTTATAATCTACTGTATGTGATTATTGTTATGCTGTAATGTCTATTGTCTGTACAAATCCCCTCTGAAATGTAAAGTGCTGCGGAATATGTCGGCGCTATAAAAATAAAATTTATTATTATTATTATGTTCTCCCCGTGTTTGCGTGGGTTTCCTCCTGGTGCTCCGGTTTCCTCCCACACTGCAAAGACATACTGATAGGGAATTTAGATTGTGAGCCCCATCGGGGACAGTGCCGATAATGTCGGTAAAGAGCTGTGGAATTAATGGCGCTATATAAATGAGCAAAATAAATAAATAGTCACTTAGCACCTATCCTGTGTCTGCTGCCGCACCTCTGCACTGATTTCCTAGACCTCTGCTGTACTCATAAGCCCCAGCTGGTTTCCTCCACTCTTTGCCAGTGACTAAGGCTCAACACATATCTTGACGTCAGCATGATGTAAGTGCCTAGTCAGAGTGAACATGAGACTGACCAGAGTGGAGAGGAGACCGAGTCACAGAAGACCGGTGGGTGGGTTGCAGTGGCAAAAGAGAGGCTAGGTCTGTTTACTTGTTTGTGCTATTTAGCCCAGTTTTAGAGCATATTAATCGAGAAAAATGGCAACCGAATAACTGCCATTTTGCTGCACTCATGTCAATAAAATCCAATAAAAATCAGTATTTCAGTTATAAGACACAGATAAATTAAAACTCTATCTAATAGGAACCAACTAAAGTGTGTTTGATAAGTATAAGAAGGTGAACTTGGAGCAGGAAATGTCAATGGACTAGGAAGAAGCATTTTATGTGCATTGACACACCCTAGTGCACTTCCAGCGTGATTTCCATTTGCCTTCTACGTTAGATCTTTCATATCTGTTCTCCACAAGAAAAGTATCATTTTTATAGGGGAACAATGATCTGTACAGCCAAACCACTTGTTCCATGTAAAAATACATGTAGAAAATCTACAAAATGATTTATTATAGGTTAGTTTGTCATTTCCACCTTTGGAAACCATTCTTTTAACACAGTGCACAAGTATTGGAGCCTTCTTACTAATGTATTTATTTGCTTCATCATAAAGGATGTAGTAACTCGTTTCCTCATATATTTGTAAAGCTATAAACAAAGGACTGACAATCACCCTGAAAAACACAAACATTCATGCTGTAATGAAACATCTGATTATTCAGTGATCTTTGGTACTATTATCCATCATAACTTCAGGCTACACCAAAGGAGAAAATAATCAGAACATATTCCTATTACTTAAGGGCAAAGTTTCTGGAGAAAATAACAAAGAGCTTGTTAGTTTATTTGTTGTTTGGTTTTGTCTGCACGCTGGTAACAGCAGTACATTGTCAATAGTTACAGTACATCAGCCTTCAGCAAATTTCTGTTCCACCTCTAGCTTAGCTGTCAACAATCAAGTGGCATGCTTCCTGGTCTGTGCATTATTTATGGGTCCAGGGAGGAGGAAAGTGTGCTATAGCTGATGCAGAGGAAGAAGTAGTTCTACTTTTTCTTCTTTTTAAAAAAAAAAATCTTGAATAACATCAATTTCCAGACCTGATCTTTTCAGTTTTAACTTCTCATTGTGGTTTATTGTTTACTTTAGCTTTATAGTGCCCATATCTAAAGTACAAATATTGTTTATCACATGGGTGATTCAGATGTATTAACATTATTTTTAAAGTGAACCTCTCAGATGACTCATGCTGTCCAAACCGGAGGCAGCATGAATCACAGCCTGGCTCCACAATTGTGGCCAGGTATACTATTATCTCAAACGCTCCGGTATGCTAGAAAAAATATACTTTGAAGTTCTGCCACTCCAGGTGAATGACAGATCTCTCCATCGAATATACATAGAGAGAAACCTGTCAATTTCCTCTAGCAGCTCTTGGAAGAGAGGGTTTAAGAAGAGAAGAGACAAAATGGTTTAAAAAAAGAGTAGCTTACTCACTGTGCAGTTTTTCAACCTTTTTTGCCTTCATTGCTACCTAATAAAGATATCCATAATTCATTACCCCCTTTTTTTGGCAATATATTATTTGTGAATAGACCTATATTGTATATCATATAGCCACTGTATATAATTTTTGCTTTGTAGTGCCATAATACATTTTCTGAGTGTATATACTTGTACAGTGTATTATCAATGCAATCAAAGGATCAGAGGTTCAAATCACCTTGTGTTTGTAAGCAGGCTTGGAAAACCCATGCCCCCTCACCCCGGGTCATGAGACCTGTCCGGTTCCCCATTCTTTACCCACGGCAACACTGGATGCAGCCTCGACAGTTCTGGACCCGGCACAACTCAGGCACCCGCAGCCCGGTCTTCCTCCTTACACTTTCGTCCTCCTTTAACTCGCCATTCCACGGGCGATAGTTCCTTCAACAGACATTCACACTCTTCCATTTCTTGAATAATTCATTGCCAAATAAACTGGTCTTGTTCATAATGAGTGGGAGGTGTTCCAGCTGTCATCTGTTCCATACGGCGCAGTTCAGGTTGGGTGGTAGAAGACAGGAGCATATCTTGATCCGATGAATTGGCCATCTCTGGGGTTTCAGGCCTACATACATCCCTGGGACTGGCGGGCGGCAGACTATCCAAGTTGGAGAACGAGGTGAGTGTCTCTTCCTCATCACAATCGAGAACCGTTGGGGTGAGCGTTTCGGTGGCATCTGGCACTCTCTCTCCTTCTTCAGGATCCTGTGACAAGCAAGGATGCAACATACTACAGTGGACAATTTGGGTAGGTGCTCCTTCATCCCTTTCGGACCCAACTAAACATTTCACCTGATATGGGTTTTTTTCCCATTGATGCTTCAACTTGCCCCGGGGCAGCTTGTCTTGAACTAACACTCAATCTCCAGCCTTGAGAGCTGTCTCTCAAATATGTGTCATTTCATGGTGTCAGAGTACCTGAAACTTGGTCTGCATCAGCTGGTGAAGAGTCTGCAGCCGATATCGATGTTCTTGGACCCAGCAAGACACCCCCGTCAGTGGATAGTCTTCTTCCAGAGCCAACAACAGCTCTGTAATTTCCCATCCCTTTCATCCGAACAGCAGGGTACACAGAGTGCATCCTGTTGTACTGTGCACTCGGTTGCTGTACACCCAGACCAATTCAGCCACGTACTCAGGCCACCATATTTTGCAATCTTCCTCCAATGTTAAGAGCATCTGAATCAACGTCCGATTGAAGTGTTCACAGATTCAATTCCCCTGAGGATGATAGGGCATCGTCCTTGACTTCTCTATCTGGTACAGATGATGTAACTCCTCCATCACTCAAGCGCCTTGGTAAGAATGGATCCTCTTCGGACAACCATACACCTGGATGATGTTTCTGCAGATGGCCTGCACCACTGACTCAGCAGTCTGATCCCGAGTTGGAGTCACCACGGCGAACTTGGTGAAGTACTCAGTGATCACCAAACAATGTTCATACCCGAGTTGAGCTGGGCCCATGGTCAAGTAGTCGATCATTAACAACTCTAAGGGGGCAGGTCCCGATAGTCTGTGTTGGGGTTCTCTGCTCCGAAGGATTGGCTAAGTCACAGCTTCTACCTCGTTGACAAGCCTCCTCTACTGCAATCTTCAATCGGGGGTGATACACCAGCTTCTGCAACCACTGGAACGTCTTCTCTGGACCAAAGGCTATGGAGGCCTCTCTCATAGGCCTCCATAGCCACTACATGGTTCAACTTCTCTGGGAGCACCTCTTGCCTGGTGACCCCCAAAATCCCACACCAACTGCAATTTTCTATACACAAGTGGTCCTCCATCTGGAGTCTCTCCTACTGCCTTAGAAACTGCAGAGTCCCCGGTGACAGACTTTACTAAGCCGTGGGCTTGATGTCACCTGACAATACAAAGGTGACATCAACACCACAAATATGAACCCCACTTGCCACTGCTACAAGGCAAGCGGGAAGAGCCAGCTAAAGCAACAGAATTGGCTTATCTATTAGATGTGCCTCCAATCACAGCTGAGAACTTCCGCTGTCTTTTGACAGCATGGGAGCCCTGACTATGACCAGTGGGGATGATTTCCCTGTTGATCAGAAGCAATGTTTGCCGTGCTGTCATGCACATTACAGTGCAGCAAACACTGGATGTCCCCCCCCCATTCAAGTGAATGAGGTCCGGGTTCAGGTACTGTTCTGGCACCTGAAGCCAAACTTTTTGCAACTGTTTGGCTGAACCCGCCAGACCTGAACATCCAGGTGTCCGCCCATCTCTCTTTATATAACCTGCAAAATTGGCAGCAACCAGTAGGCCAGTGAAGTGGCAGTTAAATGAAAAAAAAGAGGTGGTCGTGAACCGCATATGAAAACAGAACCTACAAGTATGACCACACATGAATGAAAATAATAATTTTTATTGTATACATCGGAGATAAAAAGGTGATGACAGCACAAAAATAAAATGACAAAGGAAGTATAACAAGACACCTAATATGGAGATGACATCAAATGATATATTATTGCTTATACTATAGAGTTATCCCCTTAGTCACTGAGCCAATTTTGACCTTAGTGACCAAGCCAAGTTTGACAATTCTCACCAGTGTCACTTTATGTGATAATAACTCTGGAAAGCTTCAATTGATCTCACTGATTCTGAGATTTCTTTTGTGTGACATATTTTACTTCATGATAGTGGTAACATTTCTTCAAGATGACTTGCATTTATGCATGAAAAAACTGAAATCGGCAAAAATTTAGAAAATTTTTTTCATTTTCACATTTTTAATTTCTGTGCCCATAAATCAGAGACTTATGTGACACAAAATAGTTCATAAATAACATTTCCCAAATTTCTACTTTACATCAGCACAATTTTGGATGCATCATTTCTTTTTGTTAGGAACTTAGAAGGGTTAAAATATGACCAGCGAGTTCTCATTTTTCCAACAAAATTTACAAAACCATTTTTTTAGGGACCACATCACATTTGAAGTGGCTTTGGGGGACCTATATGACAGCAAATACACAAAAGTGACACCATTCTAAAATCTGCACCCCTCAAGTTACTCAAAACCTCATTCAAGATGTTTATTAACCATACAGGTGCATCACGGGAAATAAAGCAATGTGGAAAAAAATGAATATTTAATTTTTTTCACAAAAATTTTACTTTAGTTCCAAGTTTGTTATTTTTACAAGGGTAACAGGAGAAAAAGAACCTGAAAATGTATTGTGCAATTTCTCCTGAGTACGCTGATTCCCCATATGTAGAGGAATACTACTATGTGGGGGCACGTCAGGTCTCGGAAGGGAAGGAGCACCGTTTGATGTTGTGACATTTCTCCTTAGTATGCCAATACCCTTCTCGCCATTACAAAAATGCTGCTTACTGTGGTGTAGCCAGAGTGGGACTTAGAAGGAGTGGGCTATTTGGATTTAGAAGAACAGAATTCACTGGATTTTATTTATGGGGGTAGGAGACATGTCACTTTTCCATAGTGTTTGTTCTAACAATAACATGGGAATCCCTAAAGTTCCAATGACAGATGATAGATATGAGTGGGGGCTGGTTTTGTGCAGGATAAATTAAGTTTTGTATTGGTAACATTTTGGGGTACATAACATCTTTTATCCCTTCCAGTATAAGGCTGGGATCACATTCTTGTGTTCTACGCAGAGCACTTACATCTAGGTTTCTGCATAAATCCCACAAAAATGTCAGACAAAACCCCCAATATAAACTACCCACCATGTGGCAGATGGAGACACTTCATACTTCATTTGGCATCTGCTCTTGTGGCATTTGTCATTTAGGCATGCACTTTTCTGTGGTCGTCAACACTTGTTCGCTAAAAAGACTCCTAAAATGATGGGACACTGCCAGAATGCAGACCAGTCCAAAGTGATTCCATCTGCCTCATAAGTGAGTGGTTCCGTCCAGGGTTTTGTATGAATTGCGCTTTTGGGGAATTTACACGGAAACCACGATGTAAGCACTCAGCGGAGAGCTCAGGATAATTATGAGCCTAGCCTTATTCCGATTTTTGGGAGGTAGAATGAACAAATAGACTGCTGTACAACAGTAGTCCTTTTTTTATTTTTACGCTTTTCACCGTGCAGTATAAGTGATAAGGTGGATTTATTCTTCTGGTCGATGCTCTTACAACGATATCAGATTTATATAGGATTTTTTTAGGTTTTGCGGCTATCACACAACAAAAATGCTTTTTTTAAAAAAGTACTTTTTTTGTCGCCATATTCTGAGACCTGTAACTTGAGGGCTTATTTTTTTAGGGATACGTTGCAGATTCTTTGGTACATTTTTGGGGTACATAATATTTTTTGATCGCTTTTTATTCAGATTTTTTCATACTCAGAATGAACAAAACCCAGCAATTCAGTTTTTGTTTTTATTTTTTATTTTTTGTGCAGTTCACGAAGCGGTAAAAGTAATAAGACCGTTTTTTTCGTCAGGTTGATACGGTTACAACAATACCAGATTTGTATTTTTTAGGTTTTGTTCTTTTTACAGACTAAAAATAATATTTTACAAAAATGAATTTGTTTTTGCATTGCCATATTCTGAGAACTGTAACTTTTACTTTTTTGTGCTGAATGAGCCATATTAGGGTTTGTTTTTTGTGGGACAGTTTGGTGTTTTCACTTATAACATTTTTTTTATCATATGACATTTTGATCACTTTTTTATGAGTCACTATGATGAAAAGTGACATTTTTGGCATGTGACGGAGTTCGCATAATGGAATAAATAACATTACAGTTTTATAGAGTGGGTCGTATTGGATGATGCAATTCCAATTATGTGTACTTTTTTGTTTATTTTTGTTTTATCTCAAATGTTGCATTTTGAGTGGTGAAACAGATTTTAGTGATTTGTGTGCGCTTTTTTGTGTTTTTTTACTTTTTTATATATTTTATTTTACTTGTATTCACTTTTTTACTTAGCCCCACTGCGGGACATGTATAACTTTCAGTTTAATCCCCTATATCATACATTGCTGTGCTCATGTGTTTTGCGATAAGGGAATAAGTAACGTTAACGACCACCAATGCGTATCGGCGGTCCTTAAGAGGTTAAGACAACTCCAGGAAAGTGAATGAGTTGGAAACATCACTAAATGGATGTCAAATGTCAGAGCACAAAGGCAGATTTAAATGAAAATTAAACATCCCGAATACATAAAGTATGTATAGTGCTAATTAATAGTGACAAACTTGCAAAAACCTCTGAGATCAAATAAACATAACAACTTAGTTAGGAAAGCCCTAGTCACATAAATAGACATTTGTCATTGATCATGTTCACGGTACATCATTTGTATTACCTAGTAATGCACAATAATGATCACACATACAGAGGAACAAGGATTATAGCAGAGTAACCTGGGTCAGCTGCTCTAGCCGAGTGAACAGAAGTATCACCGACACCGAACCCAGGAAGTACCATGACTAAATAGCCGCCCCTGAACCAGAGAGGGGCAAATAAAATTAACCCTGACCTGACCAGGATGGAAAAGGAACAACCCCATCCTGGATCATGACAACATGTAGCCCAAAATCATGCCACTGACAAACACATTTCACACCAATAAAAACAATCCTTAGTATCACAATGTCATTAAAACAATAAAAAACGTTATTATCCTTGGACTGTCAAGATAAGAGTGAAAAAATGGCCCACTATAGAGGCCAAAATTGACTGTTATACCAATGGGTTAAAATTCATAGTGTCTAAAATTCAGTATGTATAACATGCTATGTGTGTAATATTCAGTGTGTGTAACATACAATATGTGTGTAACATTCAGTTTTTATTTAAAGGCAATTTGGCAAGGCAAGTCTTCATTGTTCAACCACCACAACCCCTTTGTATACCAGACCAATGCCCAAACCCCATAACCTCCCTCTCCAATATCACTGAAGAGGAGCTTAATCGCCTCTTCTCCAAATCGAACCTCACAACCTGTGCACTTGACCCCATCCAATCCCACCTCCTCCCCAACCTCATCACCACACTTATCTCATTCCTAACCCACCTCTTCAACCTATCGCTAACGTCTGGTACCTTCCCTTCTGCTTTTAAACATGCCACAATCATGCCTATCCTTAAAAAGTCAACCCTCGACCCAACCGCTATGTCCAGCTATCGTCCAATATCACTGCTCCCAGTCGCTTCCAAACTCCTGGAGCTGCATGTCCATGCTGAACTTTCCTCCCACCTCTCATCTAACTTGATCTTTGACAATCTACAATCTGGTTTTTGCCCACATCACTCCACTGAGACCGCCCTGATCAAAATTACTAACGACTTACTTACAGCCAAAACAAACGGACAATACTCTATACTCCTGCTTCTAGACCTGTCCTCTGCATTTGACACAGTTGGCAACTGCCTCCTACTACAGATCCTCTCCTCCTTTGGCATCAAAGACCTCGCCCTATGCTGGATCTCCTCATACCTTTCAAACCGCACATTCAGTGTCTCACACTCCCACACTACCTCCTCATCCCACCCTCTCTGTGTTGGAGTCCCCCAAGGCTCTGTTCTAGGAACCCTACTCTTCTCAATTTATACCCTTGGCCTGGGTCAACTCATAAAGTCCCATGGATTCCAGTACCACCTTTATGCTGATGACACTCAGATCTACCTCTCTGGCCCAGACATCACCTCTCTGCTGTCCAGAATCCCGGAGTGTCTATCAGCCATATCCTCCTTATTCTCCTCTCGCTTCCTCAAGCTCAGTGTGGACAAATCTGAACTCATCTTTCGTCCACCTCACAGATCTTCCTTACCTGACCTATCACAATTAATGACATCACGCTTTCCCCAGTACCGGAAGTCCGCTGCCTCGGAGTATCCCTTGACTCTGCCCTGTCCTTCAAACCACACATCCAAGCACAAGTACACCTTTCCATCTGCTTGTTTTCCATATTTCTCTGACCTCATTTTGATCTATGAAGCTAGACATGTCAATCAAAGAAGAGAGAGGCAGAGATGGAGGGAAAACAAGTTGGTAGGAAATTGCACTTAAATGTTTGGCTACGCAATGACGCACCTGACACTGGTATTGTCGATGTTTCTGGTGGGATGTCCCCATATTAATTTAACCCTGACTAACTTGCCCAATATCCTCCTCACATACTACCTCATAAAATGAAAATGATGACACCTTAGAATTTGGATAATTATGGTCACAGCAGCCTTTATTTAAACAAATATACAGTACAATAATAAAACACAAGATAATATAACACACTGGGTTGGTCCTTGAAGCTCCCAAAATCTGGTGATTATCAATCATAAAACGTGAACATAGATAAATACACTAAAACTTGTAAATCCCCCCCAAAATTCAGAAGATCAAATAACCATATTTTTATTTCCAATTGAGGAATCCATATCCCATGGATCCCTCAGACTAATTTAGAAACAACTTCAAGCCACCATGACCCAAGAATTGCCCTTAAAGTCCACATTGAAAACGTACAAAAATTAGCCATAAAGGGTGGGCGGGACTAATGTTGACCCCTGTGAGTGGGAACTGATGAACCCCTCCCCTTAACTTGGTCATATAAATGACCTCAAAACAGTTCCACCCCACTAAAATGATGCTCCCACCCTCTCCAACCCATTGTCATGCCGGACACTGGCCACGCCTGGGTTTTGCTTTGCTCCGGCCTTTACTGAGTGCCTGTACTTGGTTTGAACAATTGCTCTATGTTGACAGAATCCCCTTAACCATCAGTCTGTGTGCATAAAATGCAGTGGGTGTAATATGCAGCATTGGTGTAACAACGTCTATGGGTATAGCAAGCAGTGTGTGTGTAATGTTCAGTGTGTGTAACATAAAGTACATGGAATGTGCAGTGGGCATAATATTCAATTTGTGCGTAACTTGTGTGTATAAAATGAAGGGTGTGTGCAAAATGCTGTGTCTGTGTGTAAGATACTGTGTGTAGCATGGAACCTCTGCATGTAGCATACTATGTGTGTGTCTGTGTGTGTACAGCATGGAATGTGTCTGTCTAGCATAAGCTGTGCATGTAGCATGCAGTTATAGTATAAAATACTACGTGTGTGTGTAACGTACAGTGTGTGTGTAGCATTAAGTGTGTTTGCGTAACATCCACATATAAAACTACTGGCATAGACAAGCGTTTGTAAGTTTAAACATGTCGGCAATCACCCAACAAACAAGCAAATCACTCATTCATCGGGTAATTGGCTTGTTTATGCCAGAATAAAAATTACGGTTTTCAGCAGCACATTGCTCCATGTAAATAGGAGATGTGCTGCTAATGACGTTATACTGTATGGAAGCAGAACTAGTGCATTAGCAATTATTCTGTCCAAATCATTCTTCATCATCCTATGTAAAGAGGCTGGTAAATGAGTGCCTAACTACTTGAACGTATTCAGTGTGTGCTTGTTTAATGCTCCAACAATGGCTTGTGTAAATGCACTATAAATGTTTCTGTGAGGTGGTGCAATATGTTAGCATTTAGGGACCCAATTTTAATTTTTGCCCAGGACCCATTGTCCCTAGAACTGTCCCTTTTGCCAAGATTCAGCTGTTATATGAATGTTTAGAACAATGCACCCTGGGATAATATGTTGAAAATTACAAAGTCTAATTAATTAATTTTATTGCAAACCACATTTCTTATAAATACAGTAAATATATATATATATATATATATATATATATATATATATATATTACAGCAAGCAGTTCTGCAAAAATGTTGCAGGTCTTACAGCTTCATAATTCAATTGTACGTATATTCAGTATTGAGCTAAGCAGGTAAAGCATTCCTAGAGGTCTTTTGAGGAATGTTTTCCTCCAAACTTGCCAATTATTTCACCACTAGATTAAGGCCCGATGCTATCGCATCGAGAGGATAGTGACACACCTCTTGCCATGTTAACCCTCAATACACACACCTCCTCAACATACACTCCTCTCACCTTTCACCATCTCCACTCACATCCACTCACTCTTTCACTCCACATACGACCCTTTCTCTCACTCCGTCTCTCATACTCACACCGTCATCGTCGCTGCTCCACGATCCCCGACATCTTCTTCCGCCGGCGCCATCCTGGATCCCGACATTGTCCACGCCGGCGACATGTTCTTGCGGCCATGCCATCTTGAGTATTCTGAAATCCTGCGAGTGGACATTAGTGGAGATAGTGAAAGGTGAGAGGAGTGTGTGTTGAGGAGTGGTGTGTTGAGGGTTAACATGGCAAGAGGTGTGCTGTGACGTCACCGGTTACAACTGGACGGAAGTTGTTACAACCCGGAAGCTGCTTAGCGCATTTATTATAGTAGATTAAGGCCCGATGCTATCGCATCAAGAGGATAGTGACACACCTCTTGCCATGTTAACCCTCAACACACACTCCTCCTGAACACACCACACCGCCTCAACACACACTCCTCTCACCTTTCACCATCTCCACTCACGTTCACTCACTCTTTCACTCCACATACGACCCTTTCTCTCACTCTGTCTCTCATACTCACACCGTCATCATCGCTGCTCCACGTTCCCTGACATCTTCTTCCACCGGCGCCATCCTAAATCCCGACGTTGTCCACGCCGGCGACATGTTCTTGCGGCCACGCCATCTTGAGTATTCTAAAATCCTGCGACTGGACGTTAGTGGAGATAGTGAAAGGTGAGAGGAGTGTGTGTTGAGGAGTGGTGTGTTGAGGGTTAACATGGCAAGAGGTGTGCTGTGACATCACCAGTTACAACTGGACGGAAGTTGTTACAACCCGGAAGCTGCTTAGCGCATTTATTATAGTAGATTAAGGCCCGATGCTATCGCATCGAGAGGATAGTGACACACCTCTTGCCATGTTAACCCTCAACACACTCCTCCTGAACACACCACACCGCCTCAACACACACTCCTCTCACCTTTCACCATCTCCACTCACGTCCACTCACTCTTTCACTCCACATACGACCCTTTCTCTCACTCTGTCTCTCATACTCACACCGTCATCATCGCTGCTCCACGTTCCCTGACATCTTCTTCCACCGGCGCCATCCTAAATCCCGACGTTGTCCACGCCGGCGACATGTTCTTGCGGCCACGCCATCTTGAGTATTCTAAAATCCTGCGACTGGACGTTAGTGGAGATAGTGAAAGGTGACAGGAGTGTGTGTTGAGGAGGAGTGGTGTGTTGAGGGTTAACATGGTAAGAGGTGTGCTGTGACATCACCAGTTACAACTGGACGGAAGTTGTTACAACCCGGAAGCTGCTTAGCGCATTTATTATAGTAGATAGATGTATCACACCTATGTTTTTATGTGGATAAGATATTTACATAGTGAGCCTCAAGAAGGACAGTATTACTGATGTATGTAAAGTGCTATTGAAATAATAGTACTCAATTAATTTTTTATTTATTAATAATTATTACCTAAGTTATGTAGGTATGTGTTAGCTATGTAGGTGAAATCTACGTATGTTTGCCTAAATTTTTTTTGTTTTTGCCTTTTTTTTTTAATCTATATATACCTATACCTATGTATATTTTTATGGATTTAAATATGTCTATGACATATATGTGAAAGAGATAATTAGTGTAAGATATATCTATCTGCTTAAAATATTTATATATATAACATATATCAAGCTATGTATAGAAGTCTTAGAAGTCTATTATCTATATCTATTTAGAATGTAACTATTATTTATATATCTATATATCTATCAATTCCAGGACCAACTTAAATAGTTTAAAGTAAGACATTTTTGTAAACGACATTTCTAGTGAAGATTTTTCGGCTATTAGGTAGCAATTGTCCTTGAAGTGGTGTATCCACCACTTTGACCCTAACGTTGCTGCGTTGCTTTACTCGGGAGAATGCAACATACAATTGTCCATGGGCAAATACAGGTTTGGGCAAAAAAATTCCAACTCGATTGAGGGTCTGTCCTTGGGATTTGTTAATGGTCATAGCAAAAGCAGGTTTTAGAGGAAACTGTCGACGTTTTAATTTAAAAGGTAACCCAGTTTCTGAAGGACACAAATCGATGCGTGGAATAAACACAATGTCTCCTTCAGCTGAGCCAGTAATCACTTTAGCCTGTATGATGTTGCGGAGTAAGGCAATGACAATGAGGCGAGTGCCATTGCAGAGACCTTTCTTGGTGTTTAGGTTTCTTAATAGCATCACAATGGTGCCAATTTTAAGTTTTAAGAGATGTGATGGCATTCCTGATGGTGTCAGAGAGTTTAAAAATTCAACTGGGTAGTTTTCACATTCCTCTGCCTCATCAGCATCGACAGAATCATCACTTGTATATACAGTATAATCACCACTAATGCGATCCATTACTTTACAGTTCAGAAAATCGACGTCATCATTTTTCGGACATAGTATAGCATGTGATGCAGCAGTGTCGAGGCTTTTTTGGTCATTAACATCAATGCAAATATGGTCTCCAAAGATCTTGGTTACTATAGAGCCAGTGCAAAGCATGTCTGGAGGAATTTCAATGACATCCTCTCCAAGGTTATGTTCATTAGACAGCTCACCATTTCCAAGTTTAAGCAACCAAGTGCTGTATTCAGGATCAGTGGAGCGCATGTTGTTAATTAGCGGTAGTCTGGTAAAATGTTGCCAATGTTCTGAATATTTAATGCAGGAATCTACAATGTCTATTCTTGTTCCATGAGCGATGACGGGAAGACATTGTCTGAAGTCTCCTCCAAGAACAATAACTTTACCTCCAAATGGTGTTTTATTTTTTTCAGCAACATTTCTTGTCATGATGTCACGTAGAAGTCTATCTATCACATTCAATGCAAGTTTTTGGACCATAGTGCACTCATCAATAATAAAAAGTTTTGTACTCTGTAAATGTTTTCCTGCATTTGTATCGTTTTTAATCCTGGAAACAGATGTTTCGTTGATCGGAATAGGTATGCCATATAGAGAGTGGATTGTTCGGCCTCCTTGTATCAAGTTAGATGCTATTCCTGTAGTTGCTGCAGGTGACACAATTTCTCCTTGTCCTCTTAAATGATGTGTAAGTAGATGGTATAGGTAGGTCTTTCCACTGCCACCAGGTCTATAGAGAAAAAAGCACTTTGGTATTAAACTGCTATTTTGTAAAGCTTCAGTAATGACATCATAGGCAAAAAGTTGCTCCTGATTAAGAGTTTCTTTCATCTCTGCAGCTTTTTTTAACTCATAATCCTTATCATATTGTTTAAGGAGTTGTTTAATATTTTTTGCTGGGCGTGGTAAATTATAATCAGCAAAAGTTTTTCCATGGACTATGAAGACATCTTGGACATCTTTCATAGCATATCCTTCACAATCGATACACTCTTCAGTGTTGCTGTGGTACGTATGACAATAGTCTTGTAAAAAATGGTCCTTAAATTCATTCCACAATTCAAGTGGATTACTGGGGGGGCCAAAAATACAGATATAAGCAAACATGTCTCTAAGTTGGGAAGGCATGTTAAGAATGCAAGCATCTGTTAAAGTATGTCTCCAGATGCTATCATCGAATAATAATCCAAGTGCTATCGCAGCATCCTTAAAGGTTTCATGCATAACTCCATTGACGGTTTTAATGCTGTCAAAACTGGTAGCAGCTTTTACATGCAGTAACAACAAATGTAAATAATAGCGTTCTTGGTCTTTCACACTAACAGTATACATTCTTCCAATAACTGTGAGACCCCCTCGTTTTCTTTGTTCCCATGTGCCTTGTTTCCAAACGTAGTGTTCTGGAATTTCGCGGTAGAAATAGTTATGTGCATTGTGGTCGATCTTATTAAGGTTGAAATACGCCATAAGTGTAGAATTGGAATTGAGCTTTTGATGGATGTTGTCTGCAGAGTCATTCTCATGAAAATAGAGTGGTTGAGAATTAGGCAGATGTACGGCTAGGCGAATGATGGCATGAGATTGTTTATGCATAGGAAAAGCAAATATCCGCCATGCAGCCTCAGGTGCACTAACATATCTGGTATCCGTAAATTGGTGTGTTTCATCATGTTGGATGTTATTTTGGGAAATTTCAAGGTTGGCTTTGTCATGTCCTTTGTAAACGTATTTAAATAAATATTTTACACTTTGAATGGAAGCACATATTTCTTCATTAATATGGCACTTGTATTTGGTGAGTAAAAATGGGTTATATGGAATTACCCATGAATTGTCAATCGTCTTAGAATGGTGTTCATATGTTTTGCCAATGGGTCTGCGGTAAGTGGGATAGCCATCCTTTTCTTTGATGGTATATGGTTGGTTTTGTTTTGGGAAACCTTTGCTACACTTTCCAAGATCCATACAGGGAGAATTAGGATTGTGTTCTCCACAGGGACCATGAATCATGTGTTGAAGAACAATGTTATGGAGCTGAGGGTAGATTGTTTCATCAGGTATTTCAGCCCAGACTATATTGTCTATGTCCGCCTCAGTCCGTAATTTAGACAGGCTGTCAAGAATAATTAAAATATGAGCGTGTGGGAGACCACGCTTCTGAAATTCAATGACATGGACCATTGCAGTGACGTTTCCAAATAATCCACTGCTAATGTCTTTTAAGAGGGATTCCAGTTTAATTTTAAAGACACGTGCAACCAAGTCTGGTCTGTGTTCAACACGCTGCCACGGTTCTAAATGTGTAGTAATCTCATTCCACTTAGGATTACATGTCATGGTGATAAATAGATCTGGTCGACCATACTTTGTAACAATAGCCATAGCATCCTGGTAGCGCTGCTGCATGTTTCTTGGACTGCCTTCAAAAGAAGATGGTAAAATGACGGTTTTCCCAATAGGGATGCCCTTTTGAACCGATTTTTTGAGTAGATGTTCTTGAAGGAGGCAGTAATCCTCCACTTTTAAATCTTTTTGGTGTTTGCGGATGTAATGTAGGCGATTAGCTTCGATTTTGACATAAGCATCTACTAAATATTGCTGTGTTAGCTTACCACCATTGAGGAGTGGATTAAAGTAATTTCTGACAGATAACATATAGCAATAGTATTGGAGTTGAGTGATCCTCCTCGAACTTTTGCCTTGTTGTTTGAGTCCATCATGCCATCCTTGGTCTCCATAAGGGAAAAATATTGGATAGAGGAGGGCATCCAAATTGCTATGGAGAATACTAATTTGTTGTGTTTTTGGAGCTAAAGGGTTATGGGGATCAGGTTTTAAATGAATTAATATGTCTCTATTGAAAGGTGGCTCACCACTGTCATTTTGAAACACGACTGCTACTTCACTGACAGTGGGATTATTGTAGCGTCGAGGGTCTTGAGTACGATCTTGTTTAATAGCCATAGTGATGTTTGGCATGACAGTTCCGTTTTGTAGAGATTTAATTTTTTCTTGTTCTTCCACATCAAGTAACATTTGATAAGCTTCCACAAAAGGATTAATAGTTTGGATTTGAAGGGCAATAATGTTCATCAATGTAGGATGACATTTTTGATTTTCTTTACATCGTAAGCGTTGTTCGTTTGCGGTAGTGGTATCGAGAATGTAAAGTTGGGCAAATGCGCGTTGCTGGTCATCTGAGGGATGTAGTGTTCCAGTTCTATGATAGATCTGGCCATGTATGCGGAAACAGTATGGGCCATATTCAGGAGGTGGTGAAATATTTGCACCCATGGAGGCAAAAGCAAAGGAACTGTTAATACTTCGAATATTATCCATGAAATTTTTGCTAAATTCACTTTGCCCTTTCAGCAAACGTGTAAAGACATCAGGATATTGTAGTATGGGTACATGGACTTTACCCTTCTGACAGCAGAGCGTAAAGTTGTTATCAGAAGGTATCTCTGCTACAAAATGCAAAGCTTCGCAATGCTCACATACATGGGTCATGTCACCACAGCTGTGTTCGGTAATACTATTTTCATCATTAGTGAAAATGTGAGGTTGTAGTAGAAGTGCATGTCCAACCGATGGGGTGTGCCTAGTTTTGAGACCAACGTATATTTGTCTTGGTTGCACTTTCTGCGGGCTAACTGCAGCTTGTATGTAAAGAAACTGTGCGTTGGTATTGAATGGTGGTATTGATAGGGCAGAAACAGATTGCTGATTAGTTATGTCAGTGAACGGCATATGGGATGAAGTGTAGCAGTAAATTGTTCCACATGCTGATGTGGAAGCATCCTGTTGTGAGTCTAATAATAATGATGAGGAAGAGGCCGTCTGTTGTCGGCGGTGACGGCGTGCAGAGGCTTCTTCAGCCAATCTTATGGATTTAGAGTTAGGGGATTCGTGTGTGAGACGACGGCGTTTATAAGCCTTAATCTTGTCAAGTCGATGCTGTTTTTCCTCAGGAGTCTCATTAGCACGGCGTTGTTTTTGTCGTAGTGCTAAAGCTGCTTTCCTTTCCCTGGCATTGGCATACTGTGCATCGGTATTGAATGGTAGTATTGATAGGGCAGAAACAGATTGCTGATTAGTTATGTCAGTGAACGGCATATGGGATGAAGTGTAGCAGTAAATTGTTCCACATGCTGATGTGGAAGCATCCTGTTGTGAGTCTAATAATAATGATGAGGAAGAGGCCATCTGTTGTCGGCGGTGACGGCGTGCAGAGGCTTCTTCAGCCAATCTTATGGATTTAGAGTTAGGGGATTCGTGTGTGAGGCGACGGCGTTTATAAGCCTTAATCTTCTCAAGGCGATGGTGTTTTTCCTCAGGAGTCTCATTAGCACGGCGTTGTTTTTGTCGTAGTGCTAAAGCTGCTTTCCTTTCACTGGCATTGGCATACTTTTTGTTATGACTCATGTTGGCACAGGTAAAGGAGTCTATTTGGCAGTTATCTGGCAGTGAAGAAGGCGTCCTGGAGTATTGTAGAGTAAACAGATACTAATTGACCCTGTAATTGCCCAGCAGTAGTTATGAAGTGGTAGTGGCAAATTGGCCCTGTAGTTAGACACCGGCAGAGGAGCAAGGCAGCAGTAGTTATGGCGGTAGAGGCAAATTGGCCCTGTAATTAGACACCGGCAGAGGAGCAAGGCAGCAGTAGTTATGGCGGTAGAGGCAAATTGGCCCTGTAATTAGACACCGGCAGAGGAGCAAGGCAGCAGTAGTTATGGCGGTAGAGGCAAATTGGCCCTGTAATTAGACACAGGCAGTGAACAGTCAGAGGAGCAAGGCAGCAGTACTTATGGCGGTAGAGGCAAATTGGCCCTGTAATTAGACACCAGCAGAGGAGCAATGCAGCAGTAGTTATGGCGGTAGAGGCAAATTGGCCCTGTAATTAGACACCGGCAGAGGAGCAAGGCAGCAGTAGTTATGGCGGTAGAGGCAAATTGGCCCTGTAATTAGACACCGGCAGAGGAGCAAGGCAGCAGTAGTTATGGCGGTAGAGGCAAATTGGCCCTGTAATTAGACACCGGCAGAGGAGCAAGGCAGCAGTAGTTATGGCGGTAGAGGCAAATTGGCCCTGTAATTAGACACCGGCAGAGGAGCAAGGTAGCAGTAGTTATGGCGGTAGAGGCAAATTAGCCCTGTAATTAGACACCGGCAGAGGAGCAAGGCAGCAGTAGTTATGGCGGTAGAGGCAAATTAGCCCTGTAATTAGACACCGGCAGAGGAGCAAGGCAGCAGTAGTTATGGCGGTAGAGGCAAATTGGCCCTGTAATTAGACACCGGCAGAGGAGCAAGGCAGCAGTAGTTATGGCGGTAGAGGCAAATTGGCCCTGTAATTAGACACAGGCAGTGAACAGTCAGAGGAGCAAGGCAGCAGTACTTATGGCGGTAGAGGCAAATTGGCCCTGTAATTAGACACCAGCAGAGGAGCAATGCAGCAGTAGTTATGGCGGTAGAGGCAAATTGGCCCTGTAATTAGACACCGGCAGAGGAGCAAGGCAGCAGTAGTTATGGCGGTAGAGGCAAATTGGCCCTGTAATTAGACACCGGCAGAGGAGCAAGGCAGCAGTAGTTATGGCGGTAGAGGCAAATTGGCCCTGTAATTAGACACCGGCAGAGGAGCAAGGTAGCAGTAGTTATGGCGGTAGAGGCAAATTAGCCCTGTAATTAGACACCGGCAGAGGAGCAAGGCAGCAGTAGTTATGGCGGTAGAGGCAAATTGGCCTTGTAATTAGACACCGGCAGTAAACAGGCAGATGACCAAAGCAGCAGTAGTTATGGCGATAGAGGCAAATTGGCCCTGTAATTAGACACTGGCAGAGGACAAAGGCAGCAGTAGTTATGGCAGTATAGGCAAATTGGCCCTGTAATTAGACACCGGCAGAGGACAAAGGCAGTAGTTATGGCGGTATAGGCAAATTGGTCCTGTAATTAGACACCGGCAGAGGAGCAAGGCAGCAGTAGTTATGGCGGTACAGGCAAATTGGTCCAGTAATTAGACACCGGCAGTAAACAGGCATAGGACCAAGGCAGCAGTAGTTATGGTGGTACAGGCAATGCCAAGCGTCCGCACAGCAAGTCGGCGTGAGGTAAATGACGCAATTTCACGAATGCAAGATGGCGCCGACGTCGTTAACACCTCTTGCCATGTTAACCCTCAACACACCACACCGCCTCAACACACACTCCTCTCACCTTTCACCTCCACTCACTCTTTCACTCCACATACGTTCCTTTCTCTCACTCCGTTTCTCATACTCACACCGTCATCGTCGCTGCCCCGACATCTTCCTCCGCCGCCGCGATCCAGGATCCAGACGTTCTCCAGGCCGCCGACATGTTCTTGTGGGATGCCATCTTGGATTTCGTGAAATCCCGCGATATTCAAGATAGCGTCGCCGCAACAACATGTCGCTGGCGTGGACGACATCGGGATCCAAAAAGATGGCGTCGGCGAAATCTCGCGAGATTACGCCGACGCCATTTTGGATCCCGATGTCGCCCACGCCAGCGACATGTTCTTGCGGGACGCCATCTTGGATGTCGTGAAGTCCCGCGATATTCAAGATGGCGTCGCCGCAACAACATGTCGCTGGCATGGGCGACATCGGGATCCAAAATGGCGTCAGCGTAATCTCGCGAGATTTCGCCGACGCCATCTTTTTGGATCCCGATGTCGTCCACGCCAGCGACATATTGTTGCGGCGACGCCATCTTGAATCTCGCGGGACTTCACGACATCCAAGATGGGGTCCCGCAAGAACATGTCGGCGGCCTGGAGAACGTCTGGATCCTGGATCGCGGCGGCGGAGGAAGATGTCGGGGCAGCGACGATGACGGTTTGAGTATGAGAAACGGAGTGAGTTAAAGGAACGTATGTGGAGTGAGTGGACATGAGTGGAGGTGAAAGGTGAGAGGAGTGTGTGTTGAGGCAGTGTGGTGTGTTGAGGGTTAACATGTGCGTGTGTGTGTGTGGTGACGTCACCGGTTACAACTGGACGGAAGTTGTTACAACCGGAAGCTGGTTAGGGCATTTATTATTATAGATGTGAATGAAGCCTAAGGGTATGCGCACACGTTGTGGATTCTGCTGCAGATCCGCTGCGGATTTGGCAAGGCGGATCAGCAGAAACTACTTTTATATTCAATGGAAAATGAAAAACGTAGTGCTGTGGATTTTTCCGCGCGGATTAGCTTCGGTTTTAAATCCGCAGCATGTCAATTCTTTGTGTGGAGTCCGCAGCGGTTTGATACCTACTCCGTGACCAGGTGTCAAAACGCAAGGGAAAACCACAGGCTAATCCGCAGGTCTTTTGACCTGCAGATTTACCCAAATCCATGCAGAAAAATCCACAGCACAATCAGCAACGTGTGTACTTACCCTAAAGTTGTATTCCCTCATGGTGAGCTATAGATGTTATCCAAGTGCAGCCCGCTGTTTTCCTCAAACTAAATGACTTGCATGGCTGAGTGTGATCCAATAATCAGATCAAACTTAGACATGCAACGATAATTTTTCCTTAAAAAAAATGGACATGTGCACAGCCTAGTTGAATAACATTGGACCAAGTGTGATCCAACGTTTTAGAATGAAATTGGGACTGGCTGGACATCCCTAAGGCTACTTTCAGACTAGCATTTTTTTGCGCTGCGCTCCGTGCGCAGTGCAAACGCATGCAAAAAATGCATCAAGTGTTTTGTATGCGTTTGCTTATTTTTTGCGCATGCCTGTTAACCATTTTGACTCTAAGAACACATGCATTTTTAAACGCTGACGTGCGCATGGACATGCAAAGCGTTCCCATAGACTGTAATGATTTTTTTGTGCATTTGTGCGCATGCGTTTTTTTCACACAGGTTGGGCGCACAGAAAATGCAACAGGGTGTGTCCGGCGTGCATAGGCGCACACTGCAAAAAAACACATGCGCACAAAAATGCATACAAACGCTAGAGAATGCGCACCCATGTTAAACATAGGGGCACATTGCGCATGCGCATGTATGCGCAATTGCGCACACAGTGCAGCGCAAAAAAACGCTAGTGTGAAACCAGCGTTAGTCAAGATCTTGAACCCCAAGTGTGTTTTGTAATTTTAGGAGAAAAGGAACCATGTCTCCAGGTGACAGCACCACATAGATCACTATACAGAATTAGCAACTATCGTTATCCTTATCTCATATTTAAAGGAAACCTGTTGCCAAGTTTTTGCCACTAAATTTGTGAGGATATAAAGCTGCGCTCTGGATTGTTCAGAATGGTAAATCTAGAAAATTTGAACTGCATTACTGTCATAGAACATTGGTTAAGTGCTATATTATCTACATGAGAAATGTTGAAAAATTGGAAATGCAATATTCCTATAGGAAAATTTACAGTAAAAAGAAGGTACTTCGCACATAGACTGGCCAATGTATATAAGCCCAACTGCAGCACCAATACGTACCTTATAGTTGAGTCCCTGTCCTGATAAGACACCTCTCCAGGACTAAAAAGCCTACAATATACGGGGCAGGAAGGAATCAGCTAGTTAAAACCACCTGAATCTGCTGGACTTTGGTGTGGGAGTGCACATGTCACATGAGTTTGCTACAAACAGAAAAAAATGACCAGCACATCCATACTACATGCCTAAATTTGTGAGCAGCATAATGTAGAGATAAAGAACCTGATTCTAACAATGTGTCACTTAATGGGCTGCTTGCTTTAGTTTTAGTAAAACCACTGTTTTATAAGCAGGTGATTATCACTAGAACACTAGTAAACCTGCTGACATGTAGCCCTCCATATTCAGAGCTCTGTGTAATCCTGCCCCCACCACTGACTGACATCTTTCTGCCTATGTAGATCTCTGTATAATCTCTCCTCCACAATTGATTGACAGCTTTCTGCCTATGCACATCGTACACAGAAAGCTCAGCATTCAGAGGCCTAGAAAACACACATGGGCCATGCACACTGCAAACAAGTCTGTATGACAGTGTTCACACCACAAAAGACTGACGCACAGAAAAATACAGTAAAACAAACGTAAAAATACTCTGTTGTAAAAAAATAACAGTAAACAGCTAGTAAAAAGATGATAACAAAACAGGGTATTTAGTTGATACATTTTTTGCAAAAAATGTATACTAAGCCGCTCTACCAAACGTCAAGGTATACCCATGGGTCGCCCTCCCAGGGCCGTGGGGTACTCGGTACCGGGCTGGTGTCAGCGGGATGTGTCACAGCAGCGAGGACCCGGTCCGTGGCCCTGGGCGCCCAAGTAATGGGGGAATTGAAATGGTGGTGGAATGTAGTTAAATTAATAGTTTGTGACGCCACCTGTGGTGTTCGGCAAGTGAGGTGTTAAGCCGACGCTGCTTGCAGATCCTCTGGGGCTGGTGGTGTGTTGCAGCCAAGATGGTGAAGCTCCCCACAGGTGAAGCTGTAGCCCCAGGGCAGTGTAGATGTGGAATTAGATGAGAGGCACAATCGGTGTAGAAGCCGGTACCCAGATGTAGCGGTGCTGGGTGCGTTGGCGCAAGAATGAACGGAGGACACCAGGGCTTGTAGTTCCAAAGCTTTACTCACAGTCTGTAGTACACACAGGAGCCTGCCTCCATGCTGTGTCCTCCGGGTCAGGGACTCAGTCAACCTCCAGGCAAGATGGAATGCTCCTTTCCAACACTCCGCCAACATGTGCCTGTCTGAACGTCTCCTCTATAGCGCCTTTAATTGTGAAGTACTCCTAGTACTGAGTTACACTGGAGTGCCTCCTGACAGATGTTCCCAAGAACTCTACTTGTACGGCAGACAGCTGTAGCCTGCTTCGGGGACTCCTTACTCCTGAGTCCCGGCTCTCTATCCAAGTTGCTGTTGTGCCCCCAAGTCTTAAATGGGAGTAGTGCATTTACAGCCCACTACTCCACCGGTGTCTGCTGCAGGACAATTAGCAACCATACAACCTCGGGGACCGGGCCCAGAACCTCTAGGCAGGGCTATCTCCCAACCCACGTCCTCTCTGTTCCCTTTTACTCCTTTGTTCCGTACTAATCTCGCTCTCCTATGGAAGATCAGGTTTCAGTTCAAGGTCTTTCTCCTTCTTTCCTTTCCCGTGCCAGCAGACCCGGGTCACTCAGGTCTGCTGCAGCACCTCCTCCCTCCAATCCCTCTTCCAGGGATCTCCTTTCCTCACTCCTCTCTGAGTGGCTTCCTCTCTCAGACTGGCCTACTGTCTGACTGACCTGTAATTCTAAACCTTCCCGCTCTTTTATGTATTTTCAACTCCACCCGCTTCCCAGCACGTTTAGTGTTCCAAGCAGGGAGCCACCAAAGGTGCTCTGCTACACTCCAAGCAGGGAGCTGCAATGTGGCTTTGCTTAACTACTGTGTTGTGTGGGATGCAGATGTTGGAGCGTGGTCAGGAGCCTCCAACTTACCTGGAGGAGGTGCAGTACCTCTGTGGTGACTGAGCCTCAGGGGCGCCACACCCATCTTAGAGCAGTCCTATCTAATGTATTTAAAAGCCTGATCATGTGTATTGTACCTGTAAAACCAGGATTCAGACAGGCAACATCCGATGTGGACACGCTATGGAAGACGGCTTTTAAATACATCAGTTAGGACTGCTCTAAGATGGTTATACCTTGATGTTTGGTAGAGCGGCTTAGTATACATTTTTTGCAAAAAACATATCAACCAAATACCATTTTATTATCATCTTTTTACTAGCACTTGCTGTTTACTGTTACTTTTTTACAACAGAGTATTTTTCTATGTTTCATTCAGAGGCCTAGTAGATTTATTGGTAACTCCAGCAATCAGCCCAGTAAGTGGCACATTATTGGGATCAGTGTCCTTCCCAGGCATCATACTGCTCTCAGGGTAGCAAAAATGTTGTAACTGATTCCCTTTAGGATATTATTAATTTTTAAATTACAGTTAAGTTGAACTGTGTGCATTGAGAAAAAGTTAAAGCAACACTTAACACAGTAAATGATCAAGAACTAAAGATATTATTATATTGGTCTCCTGGTCACCATATTATAGCTATTCATTGCTTTTAGATTTACCATTTTTTTTTTTAAATAGATCAATGGTACAATTGAGGAGAAGAAACGTTGTAAGTAGTGATGAGCGAGTATGCTCGTTGCTCGGGTTTCCCAGAGCATGCTTGGGTGGTCTTCAAGTATTTGGAAGTGCTCGGAGATTTAGTTTCTGTCGCTGCAGCTGCATGCTGTAAAGTAGCCGCAAATCATGCAGCTGCGGCGACAGAAACTAAATCTCCGAGCACGACAAAATACTCGGAGATCACCTGAGCATGCTCGGGAAACCCGAGCAACAAGTACACGCGCTCATCACAAGTTTTAATGTTTTTCATGAATACAGCTCACAGAGGGATGAGTTGCTGCTCATAAATGTCTATGGAGTTGGTAGTAAAAGAAGGGAGGATCTAAAGAACGACACAGAAATTCTGCTGCAAATTTACTTGAAAAGACAAGACAGTTACACTTTAATTTCCTCTTTGCTGTTGTCCCTTAATACAGTTGAAACTTAGAAATATATCTTTTAAGGTTATTTATGTTCATCCTTCACCTGTCCTATGTGTGGATGTAGGACAAAAAGCCGCTGTAGAAGCCTCCCTGCTGTGCCCTGTGTGCCGTGGTAAATGAAAGATTTCTAGCCCTTGCTCAGAGGTCACGGCTTCAGCTGGACACCAGCCAAAAGATGGAGCTGGTCAGCAGGAGATCAAACCCCTTGTTTTCTAAAAGATTTCTATACAAGTTCGACTGTTTCAGATTCATGAAGAAAAATAATTACAAATAACTGAACCATATTTCTTATTAATTAAAACATTTATTTCTAGAGTACTCTTGAGGACAGTTAGGCTAGGTTGCCACGATGAGCTGTTGGTGCATTTTTGACATTGCATATTTTTGCTGCGTTGAGTCGACGCATCATCATATAGTTCCAGCAAAGTGGATGGGATTTAAAGAAATCTTGTGCCCGCTGTCCTTCTTTTTAACGCAGCATAAGCTGACCTGTGGTGTGGGTTTCAAATCTGCAGCATGTCAATTTCTCAAGTTTTCTGTGCAGACTTTCCCCATAGACTTGCGTTAGGTGAGGTAATTCTGCTGGTAAAAAACACACATGGTAGAAATGCATCAAAATCGCATGGAATCCACACCTAAGTATGTCAATAAAGATTTGTGACAGCCAAATACCTAGAGGTATCAAATATAAAGCATTTTTATTAAAGCATGATACAACAACAAGACAGCGTCCAAAACGCGATAAAAATGCACCCACATAAAAAGCAATGAAAAGCTGCAACAGACCTAATTTACATAAAAGGTGCGAAAATGGGGCAGAAATTCTGCGGCCTCAAAAACTTATCAAAAGCTCATCGTGGGAACATAGCCTGAAATTCAGAGAGAAAGACAAACAATTCAGTGAATGGATGCCCTTGAGCCCATTGTTCACAAGTCGTATTTTTGCCGCATTTTCCCCAATGTTTTTTGCCATGAAATCCCAGCATTTTATTGTGACAGCAAAGTTAGTGAAGTTTCTAAAATTTGATGAACATTTTGCTTTTTCCTTGCATATTTGAAGCAGTTTAAAATCTGCAACATGTGAATTCTTTCAGTGTTTTGACAGCATTTTTCACCAATTTTAATTTTAATCAATGGGGAAAAAAAACGCGATAAAAAAGCAGCAAAAATGCACATAATTGACGTAGTAGCACTTTTCCTGCCAAAACATCAGTATTTTAAAATAGATTTTTCTGCACCAAATCGTGAATGTGTGCACATACCCTTATAAAGAAAACATGCTGGTGAGTCTGGGAGACAGTGACTCCATATTGTCAATGAAGTAAACAAACCCATCCAAATGATAGCAGCATGGAAACAACTCATTTAGCACTGCCTTCAGTGGAATAAGCATTTATTTATCTGCAAACCTGAGTGCTGTCATACACCTATAACACCTCTTTTTATATGCAAACTGACCATAACATTGTCCGTTTAGCATCATGTTAGGACTTTAAATTGGTTCTCTTAAATTGGCAGTATCTAATTTTAAAGCCTGTAGACTTGGACAGGGTTAAAGGGAATCCATCAGCAGATTTCTGCCACCTAATCTGAGAGCAGCATAGGGTTGAGACAGGGATCCTGATTTTGGTGATGGGTTAAGGCCCCGTTACACACAGCGATCTTGCTGGCGAGATCGCTGATTTTGTGACACATCAGCGATCTCTCCATCGATATCGCTGTGTGTGACATCCAGCAGCGATCGGCCCCCCTGCCGGGTATCGCTGATTGCGCTGGATCTTCCTGGGCCGTTTTTTCATCGCTGGTCTCCCGCTGGCCAGCACGCATCGCTGCGTGTGGCAGCGGGAGCCAGCGATGAGAGACGCTGCACGCTGGTATCCAACATAAACATCGGGTTTCTAAGAGCCGCGCAGCTCCTGGATACCCGATGTTTATGTTGGATACCAGCTTGCTCGCTGGTCTTGATCGCTGCAGGGGCTGTCTATGTGACAGCTCACCAGCGATCAGCCTAACGATGTCCCAGCGATCCCATCCATGTCGGATCGTTGGTGGGATCGCTGGGACATCGTTATGTGTAAAGAGGCTTTTACTTACTGGGCTCATTTCTGCAGCTTTTATAAAATCAGTGTTTTATCACACTGACTAGAGGACAAATAAATATGCTAATAGATAGTCAAGACCATTCATGAGCTCTGTATAACCTCCCCCACAGCACTGATTGTCAGTTTTCAGGCAATTCACAGTGTACACAGAAAGCTGCCAGTCATTGGTGTGTGCAGGATTATACAGAGCTCAACATACAGAGAACAGGTTCCAGTGACTCTAATCGAGACTGCTGAGCAAAGCAGGGGCTGAATTTTAAGTGTGGGACTGCAGATATGTGCATAGTTAAACACAATATCATAGTTTAACATAAAAGAAAGGAGTTTTTCTTACTAGTTTTCCACTGTTATTCTGCTTTTACCTGTACAGTTTATCCTCATTTGATATGTACTCCATGGACAATGCTACCATTCAGGATCATTGCACTCATGGAAAGGAGTGTAGAGCTCAGTGTGGACAGCTCAGGAATTTTCGCTCAGTGTTTAACAAACTCTCCTTCACTCATGACTTTTTCCTTTCTAATTCTCTTAACCTCCTGGCTCTTACTGAAACCTGGATCCAGAAGTCAGACACTACCGCTGCTGCTGCTCTTTCATACGGGGGACTACACTTCTCTCATACCCCAAGATCAGACAATAGAGCAGGTGGAGGCATTGGTCTGCTCCTATCACCAAAATGTACCTTTCAGGTTATCCCTCAACTACCCTCACTTGTCTTCCCTTCTTTTGAGGTCCATGCCGTCAGACTCTACACCCCCTTCTCCATGTGAGTAGCGGTGGTGTATCGTCCTCCCGGACCCTCCCATCAGTTCCTGGATCATTTTGCCACTTGGCTTCCACATTTTCTCTCCTGTGACATCCCTACCCTCATCATGGGCGATTTCAACATCCCCATTGCTCTTCCCCTCTCCCCATCTGCTACTCACCTTTTATCTCTAACCTCCTCATTTGGCCTGTCACAGCTTACTAATTCTCCAACGCATGAAGACGGAAACTCCCTCGACTTGGTCTTCTCTCGGCTTTGTGCAGTGGATGATTTTGCAAACTCCCCTCTCCCGCTCTCTGACCACAATCTTCTTTCATTCTCTATCAAGAACTGCCAGGCTGCTCAGGTCACCCCCACTGTCCATATTTATGGAAACATACAGGCCATTAACACCCAGAAACTTATGAAGAACTTGCAGTCTTCATTGGCCCCTATCTCCTCCCTCTCATGTCCTGATTCTGCATTGAAGCATTACAGTGAAACACTTCAAAGTGCCCTGGATGAATTTGCACCCCCTATAAATAGAACACCACAACACAGACGGCGACAAACCTGGCACACCCTGCAAACACGTTTCCTGCAGCGGTGCTCCAGGTGCGCCGAACGTCTGTGGAGAAAATCCAATCTACACGAAGATTTCATCCATTATAAGTTTATGCTTAGAACATACAACACTGCCCTTCACCTCTCCAAACAAACCTATTTCAACACCCTCATCACCTCACTGTCCAATAACCTGAAAGGTCTCTTTGACACTTTTCATTCTCAACTCAACCCAAGAGTACAGGCCCCAACCACGGAGCTCCAAGCTGACGATCTGGCCAATTACTTCAAAGAAAAAATTGACCAGATTTGACAGGAAATTATCTCCCAATCACCTCATACCATGCACTGTCCTCCCCCCCCACTGCATCTAGCTCACTCTCTGATTTTGAACCAGTTACAGAAGAAGAAGTAAGCAGGCTTCTGGCATCTTCTCGCCCAACCACTTGCACCAGTGACCCATTTCCCTCACATCTCCTCCAGTCCCTTTCCCTTGCTGTCACCCCTCAACTAACTAAGATATTTAACCTCTCTCTCTCTTCTGGTATCTTTCCCTCCTCATTCAAGCATGCCATCATACATCCACTACTTTAAAAACCATCTCTTGACCAAAACTGTGCCGCTTACTATAGACCTGTCTCTAATCTTCCCTTCATCTCTAAACTCCTGGAATGCCTGGTCCACTCTGGTCTTATCCGCTATCTCTTTGATAACTCTCTTCTCGACCCTCTCCAATCCGGTTTCCGCTCTTTACAATCTGCTGAAACTGCCCTCACTAAAGTCTCTAATGCTCTACTAACAGCTAAATCAAATGGTCATTACTCCATTCTAATTCTCTTAGATCTCTCTGCAGCATTCGACACTGTGGATCATCAGCTCCTCCTCACTATGCTCTGTTCCATTGGCCTCAAGGACATCGCTCTCTCCTGGTTCTCCTCCTATCTCTCTGACCGCTCCTTTACTGTATCTTTTGCCGGTTCCTCCTCCTCTCACCTTCCCTTGCTGTTGGGGTTCCTCAACGATCAGTTCTAGACCCCCTCCTCTTGTCCTTGTACACTGCCCCTATTGGTCAAACAATCAGTAGATTTGGTTTCCAGTACCATCTCTATGGTGATGACACCCAATTATACGCTTCATCTCCTGACATCACGCCAGCCTTTCTAGAAAACACCGGCGATTGTCTAAACGCTGTGCCTAACATCATGTCCTCACTATATCTGAAACTGAACCATTCAAAGACTGAACGCCTTGTGTTTCCTCCCTCTACAAATGTACCTGTACCCAACATTGCCATTTCTGTGTGTGGTTCCACTCTTACTCCCCAGCAACATGCCCGCTGTCTTGGGGTCATAATTGACTCCGAGCTTTCCTTTGCCCCCTACATTCGATCACTGACTCGCTCTTGTCATCTGCACCTCAAAAACATTTCTAGAATTCGACCTTTTCTTACTTTTTACTCTGCAAAAACTCTTACTGTTTCTATTATTCATTCTCGTCTCGACTATTGTAACTCTCTTCTAATCGGTCTCCCTCTTACCAAACTCTCCTCTCTTCAATCTGTCTTGAATGCTGCAGCCAGGATCATATTCCTCACCAATCGTTACACCGATGCCTCTACCTTGTGCCAGTCATACACTGGCTATCCATCCACTCCAGAATTCAGTATAAACTTATTACCCTCACCCACAAAGCCCTCCATGGCTCAACACCACCCTACATCTACTCCTTTGTTTCAGTATACCACCCTACCCGCGCCCTCCGTTCTGCTGATGACCTGAGGTTAGCATCCTCAATAATCAGAACCTCCCACTCCCGTCTCCAAGATTTTACGCGTGCTGTGCCAATTCTTTGGAATGCACTTCCCAGGTCAATACGATTAGTCCCCAATCTCCACAATTTTAAGCGTGCCCTGAAAACGCATTTATTCAAACTGGCCTATCACCTCAACACATTAACCTAACCTATCCCTGGGTGGCACAGCCAAAAGTTTTACCATAACCAGGTTCCCCGCATCATGTTCCCACATGCTTTATGCATCCATTAGCTCTCTATGTCTGTACTGTTACACACTTAACATTATGGCTGGTCCATACAATCAGGGCAATTGTTACCACCCACCTTTCGTGCCTACCACTTTCCTCATAGACTGTAAGCTTGCGAGCAGGGCCCTCATTCCTCTTGGTATCTGTTATGATCTATGTGATTATTGTTATGCTGTAATGTCTATTGTCTGTACAAATCCCCTCTGAAATGTAAAGTGCTGCGGAATATGTCGGCGCTATAGAAATAAAATTTATTGTTATTATTATAGAGCTCACTGAGCATGATCAGGCTGGGGCTAGTAATATGGAGGAAGGTGGAAGTAGGGAAGATCAGGACCCAGAAGTAGGCAGCTGGGTAACAGAAGAAGGGGTTGGGGGAAAATTGCCAGGGAGCCCAGTCCAGATCTGGAACAACCTAGTAAATATGCCTGTTTGGCTTATGCTAGGAATGAAAGTCCAGGACTAGGATCACTACAGCAGGGGGTTGCTTCTAGCAACCAGGAAAATGGCAAATGTAGGAAGTAGGGAAATGCAGCAATGACCAGACAGTTGTTGGTGGTAGAAGATTCTGTAAGTAGGCACACAGTGTGTTGCCTGCTGTTTGCTCGGGTTTGGGATATTGCAGATCGGATAGACAGATTGCTGGGTGGGGCTGGTGAAAACCTAGCAGTAGAGTTGAGCGACTTTTGTTTTTTTATGGTCGAGTTTCGTTTCGTGAAACCCGACTTTTCCAAAAGTCGGGTCGAGCAAGATCGGCCGATTATAGGGAAAAGTCGGGGTCGTCCCGAAACACGAAACCCAATGTAAGTCAATGGGGAATAAAAGTCGGCAGTGAGAGGAGGACAGGAAACAAACCTACAGTGCTCATTTGAATGCCAAAAGCATCAATTCTTCTTACTTAAGCTGGTCAACCTTAATTAACTTCATAATACAAGTTACGCACTGAAAAATGGGGGTTATTTGGCTAAAGTTGTGGGGGGGTAGGGCTGGCTCCAGGTTTTCATGTGCCCTGGGCGAAAGAGCGCCCCTTTAACACATAATACCACAACTCATCATGCTCCAATACGGCAGAGAAATAGCGGTATAGTACAATGAAAAATACTTCACTTTTTACATCTCATGACGAGGCCCATCTATTTCTCCATACAGAATCATTGGTCCCATATAATGTTTGAAACTGTATATGATGAGCTCCGCATAATGCTACAGTATATGTTGGTCCCCATGGATGAAGCTCCACTGTCTTATGGGCCCAAATAATGCTCCAAACATAATGGGCCCCATTTCTAATGCTCTAGTGTATAATGGGCCCTGTAAATGCTGCTCCAGTGTCTGATGTCCACCTTTGGAATGTTCCAGTGTATGGTGGGCCCCATCTATCATTCTCCAGAGTATAGTGCTCCCCAAAAATTGCTGTCCCAACATTGAAAACAATCAAATAAGTCTCCTCGCTAGGGAATCCCTGTACTAGTCTGGACTCCTCGTCGTCCCCATCTTCCATCTCACTGCAGAGTATTTCAACCTTGCAAGTGCTGTGATCCTGAGCAAGCAGGGGGGGCCCACTCGTTGACGACGGCACTGGCACAGGGCCCCTGATAGTACGGTGGTGTGTCTGATGGCGGGTGGGCCGAACCTGCACTTTCATCTGCAGCTTCCTCTTTGTCACCGTGTAAGATGGAACTGTATATGGGAAGGGTAACCTGAGTTTCATCAGGGTCAGATTCAGGCCGGGTAGCGTGCGAGGGGAATGTAGTGGTCTGGGTCAATGTACCAGCAGATTCATCGAGCAGTGGCTGGGCATCAGTGCACTTGTGTCGCCCCCAGGAGTACGGTCGCCACAGTGGCATTACCTTCCTCCTAGGGAGTGTGATGTCATGCTTGGGAGCAACGAAGGATCTCTCTAGCAGGTTAACTGATTGGGCGGCGTTATTCCCACGAGTCATGACCCTCCAAACAGCGTTCATGAAGGCAAAGTGTTTGTTTTACGTGGGCAGTATGGTTGCAAAGCTGAACCTTAAAGGAATGTCCAGAAGGGCACCACCAGGAGTGGAGCCTACGGCGTAATTTGACTCAACACGGGCAACCTCAACCATGCCAGCTACAGAACAGATGCACACATTGCAAGCTTAATTCCGTTAACGAACGAGACTCCGTCATGCCCCGCGGTCCGAGTCTGGCTTACTAGAGGGACATGTGAGGCTCTGGCACATGAGATTGGCCAATAACTGGTGTGTCATGCCCTTACATGTCCGTGGCTGCATGTGCGCTACACTGAAAAGGCCAGCGTTTGTCGCTTACAGGTGCAGATAACCCGCTGAACAACGTTAGTGATGGGGATCACTGATTACAATTATTACTCGCGAACGATGATTTCCCAGTAAGTGCAGGTTAACCGCAGTTCCGGAATTAGGCCTAACCGTCATTCCTGAAAAAAATGAAAAACTTACGTGTGCAAACCACAGGTGCTGTAGCTTGCTTAACAGCTCGCCAGCCATTCTCACGCCCAGTATGGGTTACACGTGATTGCACAAAGGTGAGAAAGGGTACCGTATCCCCGGATAACATGTATGGATAGCGTACACATTCAAAATATATGTCTATACATCAGGAGGCAGGCTCAGACGGTGTTAGGCCCAGTATGGATTGCACGTGATTGCACAAAGGTGAGAAAGGGTACCGTATCCCCGGATAACATGTATGGATAGCGTACACATTCAAAATATATGTCTATACATCAGGAGGCAGGCTCAGACGGTGTTAGGCCCAGTATGGCTTGCACGTGATTGCACAAAGGTGAGAAAGGGTACCGTATCCCCGGATAACATGTATGGATAGCGTACACATTCAAAATATATGTCTATACATCAGGAGGCAGGCTCAGACGGTGTTAGGCCCAGTATGGCTTGCAAGTGATTGCACAAAGGTGAGAAAGGGTACCGTATACCCGGATAACATGTATGGATAGCGTACACATTCAAAAGATATGTCTATACATCAGGAGGCAGGCTCAGACGGTGTCAGGCACAGTATGGCTTGCAAGTGATTGCACAAAGGTGAGAAAGGGTACCGTATCCCCGGATAACATGTATGGATAGCGTACACATTCAAAAGATATGTCTATATATCAGGAGGCAGGCTCAGACGGCGTAAGGCCCAGTATGGCTTGCAAGTGATTGCACAAAGGTGAGAAAGGGTACCATATCCCCGGATAACATGTATGGATAGCGTACACATTCAAAAGATATGTCTATACATCAGGAGGCAGGCTCAGACGGTGTTAGGCCCAGTATGGCTTGCACGTGATTGCACAAAGGTGAGAAAGGGTACCGTATCCCCGGATAACATGTATGGATAGCGTACACATTCAAAAGGTATGTCTATACATCAGGAGGCAGGCTCAGACGGTGTTAGGCCCAGTATGGCTTGCAAGTGATTGCACAAAGGTGAGAAACGGTACCTTATCCCCGGATAACATGTATGGATAGCGTACACATTCAAAATATATGTCTATACATCAGGAGGCAGGCTCAGACGGTGTTAGGCCCAGTATGGCTTGCACGTGATTGCACAAAGGTGAGAAAGGGTACCGTATCCCCGGATAACATGTATGGATAGCGTACACATTCAAAATATATGTCTATACATCAGGAGGCAGGCTCAGACGGTGTTAGGCCCAGTATGGATTGCACGTGATTGCACAAAGGTGAGAAAGGGTACCGTATCCCCGGATAACATGTATGGATAGCGTACACATTCAAAATATATGTCTATACATCAGGAGGCAGGCTCAGACGGTGTTAGGCCCAGTATGGATTGCACGTGATTGCACAAAGGTGAGAAAGGGTACCGTATCCCCGGATAACATGTATGGATAGCGTACACATTCAAAATATATGTCAATACACCAGGAGGCAGGCTCAGACGGTGTCAGGCACAGTATGGATTTGACGGCCCAGACTACACAGCGGAGGAGCAGGGAGAGGTAAAGATTGCAAATGCTGGGGCCCTGCCCAAGCAAAGGGGGCCCACTCGTGGGCGTCGGTACTGGCACTGGGCCCCTCATAGTACGGCGGTGTGTCTGACGGCGGGTGTGCACCACCACCGTCAGAGATCAGAGACACTTGATTGCACTATGAGGGACCCTGTGCCAGTGCCCGCGCCCAAGAGTCGGCCTACACACCTGTCCAGGGCAACGGCACTCGCACGGTGTCGTGCGCTAGGTGTGACCCCGGCCATGGGGGGGGGAGGCAGCACAGTTAGGGAGTTTTAGATAGTGGCATATGCTGATGTTGGACATTCAGCTGATGCAAAAGGCGAAATAAATCAAGTCCCAGGAAGAGGTGGACCAAAGCAAGCCATTTTTCTGTCACCCTATGTGTCATCAGGGGAAGGTGGGACAAAATCCTTGGAAACCCATGCATGGTTCATTTTAATGAAGGTTAGATCATCCACATTTTGGGTTGACAGACGGGTCCTTTTTTCTGTCTGGATTGATCCAGCTGCACTGAAGACTCTTTCCAATAGCACACTTGCAGCTGGGCAAGCGAGCTCCTGTAAGGCATATTGTGCCAATTCAGGCCAGGTGTCCAGTTTAGCAGCCCAATAGTCAAAGGGGAATGACCTGTGTGGGAGAACATCGATATGGGAGGAAAAGTAGTTTGTAACCACTGTTGACAACTGCTGTCTCCTGTCACTTTCCATCGATGCTGTATTACCAGTTGTGTGAGCGGTACTTGAAAAATCAGTCCACAACATTGTCATGAAACCCCTGTCTCCAACGCCACTTCTGCTGTGTGCACCATGAACACCTCTGCCAAGCTGCCCCCGGCCCGTACGTCTCGTGTGAGAACCATCACCGCTGCTGTGTGCTGGGAATGCCTCAAGCAACCGATTTACCAGAGTTGCTTGTTTATTAGCCAATATTAGGTCAAGGTTCTCCTGTGGCATGATGTTTTGTAATTTGCCTTTATAGCGTGGATCCAGGATGCTGGCCAACCAGTAGTCGTCATCGTTCATCATTTTGGCAATGCGGGGGTCCCTTTTTAGGATCCACAAGGCATAATCTGACATGTGGGCCAATGTTCCCGGTGTCAATGATGCACTGCGAGTGCTGGTTGGAGGAGCACTTTCTGGCAAATCCACATCCCTCCAGTCACGCACAAACCCTGTACCAGACCTTGCCACGCCAACATTTTCACTTGCCCCACGAGATGCATTCTCCTCCCCTAAGTATTCATCCCCATCATCATCCTCCTCTTCTTCCTCCAACTCGTCCAGGAGAGGTCCCTGAGCAGACAATGGCTGAATGTCATCAAGGATTCCCTCCACCTCTTCCTCCTCGTCAACATTGGCTGCAGACGCCTGCTCCTTAAGGTGCGTCAAAGTTTGCATGAGCAGACGCATAAGTGGGATGCTCATGCTTAGGATGGCGTCGTCTGCGCTTACCAGCCGTGTGCATTCCTCAAAACACTGAAGGACTTTACAGAGGTCTTTCAGCTTCGACCACTGCACACCTGTCAACTCCATGTCTGCTCTCAAAGTGCCTGGCCGTGTATCCTCCCACAAATGCATTATGGCCTGCCTCTGCTCGCACAGCCGCTCCACCATGTGCAGGGTGGAGTTCCACCTTGTTGCAATGTCGATAATGAGGCGGTGGTTGGGAAGGTGGAGCAATCGCTGCAGCTTCTGCATACGAACGGAGTGTACAGGCGACCGGCGGATGTGCGCGCACAGTCTTCGCACCTTCTGGAGCAGGGCTGTTAACTCCGGATAATTTTTGAGGAAGCACTGCACCACCAGGTTCAAGGTGTGAGCCAAGCAAGGTATGTGGCTGAGTTTTGAAAGGGCTATGGCTGCCACAAAATTACGGCCGTTATCACTAACTACCTTGCCTGCCTCAAGATGTACACTGCCCAGCCATGACTCAGTTTGTCGCTGAAAGTACTCGGCCAGCACCTCGGCGGTGTGTCTGTCGCCCAAACACATCTTCTGCAACACAGCCTGCTGACACTTTCCACTAGCTGCTCGATAGGGGGACACCTCGTGTGCAACAGTGGCAGCTGCGGATGGAGTGCTCGTACGACTGCGCTCTGTGGATGACCTTTCGCTTCTGAAGAAGGAGGGTGGAACGCCTACAGCCAACTGTTTCCTATACCATGGGCTAGGCAGCACTATCCCACCACCGCTGTCCCCTGTGGACCCTGCATCCACCACATTAACCCAGTTCGCAGTGATGGACACGTAACGGCCCTGGCCATGCCGACTGGACCATGCATCAGTTGTGAGGTGCACCTTTCCACTCACTGACTGCTTGAGTGCATGGACAATGCGGTCTTTCACATGATGGTGGAGGGCTGGGATGGCTTTGCGAGAGAAGAAGTGGCGACTGGGTAGGTCATAGCGTGGTACTGCATAGGCCATGAGTTCGCGGAAAGCTGCGCTTTCCACCAACCGATAGGGCATCATCTCAAACGAGATTAGTTTGGCAATGTGGGTGTTCAAACCCAGTGTACGCGGATGAGAGACTGAGTACTTTCTTGACCTACTCATAGTGTCTGGGAGGGTGAGCTGGACTTGAGAGCTGCATATGGTAGAAGTAGCGGTGGACAGGGCGGACTGAGAGAGGGTTGATGATGGTGATGGAGTTGGTGTTCTTTCTGATGGCCTGGATTCAGTATTTCGTTGATATAACAGTGGGATTCCCTGACTGCTGTGGCCTTGCAACGACACCTCAACATTTGCTGCTGTGCTAACCGGTGGGCTTACAGTGGGGGAAACAATGTAGCGTTGCTGACTACCTTCTTTGTGATCAGTTGCACATGTGGCACTTGAGGTTTGGTGTTGTGTCCACGCTTGCAAGTGCATGCTGGTTAAATGTCTAAGCATGCAACTGGTATTCAAATTTTTCAGATTTTTCCCTCGGCTAAAGGTCTTTGCGCACTTCTAAGGCCTCTTTCACACATCAGGTTTTCGCCGTCAGGCGCGATCCGGCGCTTTTGACAGAAACCGGATCCGGCGAAATGCAATGCCGGATCCGGTTTCCCCCCCATTGACTTGCATTTGCGCCGGATCGCGCCGGATGGCCATGCGTTTCATCCGGTTTTCGCCGGATCCGGCAATGTGTCGCGATCCGGCGTCTGGAAAAAACGGCTACTGTAACGTTTTTTGTCTCCGGCGAAAAAGCCGGACACGCCGGATCCGGCGCGTCCGGCTTTTTCCCACAATGAAAGCTTATGAGCGCCGCAATGCGCCGGATCCGGTTTTTTGGTCTGAGCATGCTCAGTAGCTCTGCCCACAGGAGATATATAAAAGCAAGACAATGGGACCCTCAGCCACACCCAACATGCCACCCAAGCCAAGAATCAGGAGCAGGAGAAGGCAGCAGACATCTGCAGCAGCAGCACCATCAGCACCACCCCAAATGGAGCAGCAAATGGAACATGCTGAGGAGGGGAGTCCAGCAGCAGATGAGAAACGGTAATTATCAAATCCCCCATTCCTCCAAAGTAGGGCCATGGAATATCAAGATATTCATTGGCCCTTTGTTTCTCTTTATTCAACAGCCGCCAAAGAGATGCAGCAGCAGCAGCAGAAATGGCATCACTGGCAGCAGCAACAGCAGCAGCAATACCCACAGCCATGGAGTCTGGCCATCAACAGGACAGCACATCTTCTTCTGGGAGCCCTCCCTCGCATCGTCAGCGTTTGACGGTAAGTTTTTATTTCCAAAATCCATCATCTCCGTAATATATGTCTATTCATTGCCTTTTATTTCAAAACAGGAATCACAAGATGAAGAGGAGCTCCCAGAAGAAGAAGGAAGGGGTGGACAGACACCTGGAGTGGGCTCACAATTGGTAAGTTTTTTGCATCAAACGCAGAAACACAACATCACACTACACACAACACATAGAAAACAATGTTCTGCAGACCACACACAGCAAACAAATGCCTACATCCAAAGACATAACATTTTTTGTTTTCTTCTCTAGTCTTCCCAATCTGGTGCTCGGCCAAGAGGTCCTCGCAGTGCCTCCCAGGGTCGTCGGCGACAGCAACGCGGCGGTCACCAGCGTGTAAGTATAAATATTTTTGCTTTGTTTTTTTGCACTTTTTATTTCATTTCTTTTGTGGAGGCTAATGTTATTTTTGTCTTTTTCTTTAACAGCCTTCACAGCGTGCTCCCGACTCTGATGGTGAGGATGGAGGACTCCATGTGGACCACCTCATCGATCTCGTCAGACAAAGGGAGCCGCTCTGGAATATGGCTGACCGCCGCCACGCTGACCTTATCGTTACCCGACGACTCTGGGAGGAAATCTGTTCGCTCCTTGTGGGCCGCTGGGAGGACCTCGATGTTCGGGCCCAGATTAAAGAGCGTAAGTATATACAGTACCGGTTGCTTGATGTAAACCAGTGTTTCCCGAACTCCAGTCCTCGTGGTCCCCACGGATCATGTGTTCAGGATTTCTATTTACTATGGAAATCCTGAAAACATGACCCCTGGGGACAATGAGGACTGGAGTTTGTGAAACACTGATGTTGTATACTAACCACTCCTTTCTCATTTCAGGGAACAGAATTGTGAATCGGTGGCGATCTGTGAGGGATCGTTTCAAGATGGAGTTCAATAAAGAGATGCGGGCCCCGAGTGGATCTGGAGGACGCAGGAGCAAGTACAAGTACGCACAAGCCCTGTCGTTCCTCCGGGAAACAATGCTCACCAGAAGGTAAATATTACACACCACATGTGAAAAAAAATGTTAGATGTAACTTTTTTTTTTCAGCCAGGGCCATACCATGTCAGTATTTTAATTGTTTTTTTTTCTCTTTATTCCACAGCACGGTGAGCAGCAGTCGGGAGCCTGCACGATTGGACCCTTCTGAGGCGATCCCTGAGGAGACCGGCACCGAGGGACACTTCGACCGCCCCGGTACATCTGCACCTTCCCAGCCTTCCCACACATTCGACCCATCTGTCCCATCCACCAGCACAGGAGCATCGTGGCCGCCTACATTACATGAAGCTGCTGGTGAGGAGATCGCTTTCCCTTTACCCCACCCTTCTGCCCCTGCCACCTCTAGTACACCTGCGGGTACTGGGCGGCAGCGGCAGAGGGGTCAGGAAAAGAGTTATGCGCAAGAGTTCTTGCATCTGAATGCATCTTTCCAGAACTGTCTAAAAGTCTTGTCAGAGCAAATCTCCGCAGGCTTTCAGCAGATCAACTCCAGCATTCTGGAGGTGAAGACACTTCTGCAAACCATGCATTCAGAAGCAAGATCTTCGCCAAACCACACCTTTTTCAGGTCTGTTGTGGAGCGCATGGCAACACTATCTCCTACCCAGCAGATGCATGTAATGCATTCGTGCCACGGTGCTCTACAGCAGGTTACCTCCCAACCTCCACCTCCCACCACTGTAGTTCCTCCACCTGCACCCCCTCCAGCCACTTTCCATCCTCCCCCTCCTATTACATCTGCACCCCCTCCAGCCACTTTCCATCCTCCCCCTCCTATTACATCTGCACCCCCTCCAGCCACTTTCCATCCTCCCCCTCCTATTACATACCAGCAACCTCACCAGTACCAGCAACCTCCCCAGGACCAGACATCTCCCCACTTCCAGCAACCTGCCCCGTACCAAACTCCTTCCCCGTACCAAACTCCTTCCCCGTACCAAACTCCTTCCCCATACAACTTTCCATCAACATCATCTGCTCCTACAGTCCCTGCCCATCCCTCCACTCCACCGCCCACCACCTCTTCTGCCTCCAACATGTCCACCCATTCTGTAGCTTTTTCCACACCTTTACCTCTAACTGTTCCTTCCCCACCACGATCCCAGTCCTCTCTCCACACACCCAGTGTCGAAGTGTCCCGCAGCCCCTCCAGCAGTATTTCCACCCCACACTACACAGATTTGTAATGTGTGTTTTTTAATAAAAATGCCCATTGGGTTTAAAACCTTTATTAAAAAAGTTTTTTGCACTTTAAAAACATTTTATAAAAAAAAAAATAAAAATTTTAAATAAAAGTTAAATTATCGTTTCACAATGGTTGTCTGTCTTTTCTTTCTGCGGCGAACTATGTTTAAAAAAAAGGTTAAATACAGGGTATTTCAAAGGTAAAAAGGTATTCAAAACCAGGTATATAACTGTGGGTAAATTTTAGCTTTTTGCCACAGTTGTGTTCCTGGTTGTGTTTGAAGCAAAGTATTTCACCTAAAAAGTTGTGTTTATTGTTGGTGATTTCCTAACAATGTACACAACTTTTGTTAAAAGGTGAAATACTTTGCATAAAACACAACCAGGTACACACCTGTGGCCTAAAGCTAAAAATAGTAGACCATGACAAGATAGCCAACTTTGGTTGGCAAAGGTATATACTGTTGGTCCAGAAGGTACACAAGTTTGGTTAGGGCACAAATCTTTCACACTCTGTCATCCTGCCAGTGTACTCTGCCTTGAGGGGCCACAAGGGTCAATTTTAAAAACCGGATCCGGCGTAATCCGTCGAAAAACGGATAGAAAAACGGATGAACCGGATGAGACGGATCCGGTTTTGTCTGTCAAGAACAAGACGGATCCGGCAGAAAACCGGATCCGGCACATCAGGTTTTACAAAACATTTGCCGGATCCGGCATTCCGGCACGACGCCGGATCGCGCCTGACGCCGAAAACCTGATGTGTGAAAGTAGCCTTACAGATAACCTTGGCCTGATCATGAGGATTTTGTTCAAAAAAGTGCCACACTGCACTCTTCCTACTTTGGCAGACATTTTGGGGCCTAGCACGCTGTGATGTTTTGACCCTCTGGACAAGCTGTCCAGCAACTCTTTTGATTTTTGGAACCTGTCTTTGGAGTGCTCCGGGCCTGCCAAATAACAGCTGTTGCGATGTTGATGTCTGCTGTGGATGCTCCTCATCTGAGCTATTGGAAGCAGCACCCTCTTCCCCCAATGGATGCCAATCTGGGTCAACAACTGGGTCATCCATCACCTCCTCTTCAATGTCATGTGCACCTTCCTCTGTGTCACCGTGTATGGTGGTATAGTGTGCGGGAAGGGGCACCTGAGTCTCATCAGGGTCAGAATCTGGCTCTGTACACTGCGAGGACAGTGTAGTGCTCTGAGTGAATGTACCAGCAGAATCATCTATCAGCGGCTGTGCATCAGTGCACTCCATGTCAGATTCATCTTGGCCTGGGTAATTCACCATTTCACTTGATAATCCAGGCATGGTATGTGAAAACAGCTCCATGGAGTAATCAGTAGTATGGCCTGCGTCATCCTTCAATCTTGGTTGTGGTGAAGGACACAAGGAAAGGTGTGGTTCATGAACATGAGCCTCCAATGACGACTCAGTGCTTTTACTTTTTACAACTTCAGAAGAGGAGGCGATAGAGCTGGAGGCTGAGTCAGCAATGTAAGACAAAACTTTTTCCTGATGCTCTGGCGTTAAAAGCGGTTTGCCAACTCCTAGAAAACTAAGCCTTCGAAGCCTTATGGAGCCAGACGATTACGCAGGCTCAACACCTCCTGCATTCGGTCCTATTTTGCTTTTGCCACTACCATCAGATCCACCACCAACACCATCATTACCAGCTGCCAACCCCCGCCCAATTCCACGGCCTCTTCCACCAGGCTTCCTCATTTTTGGTAGAAATGTAGACAAAATCCAACAAACTATATAGTAATGTAAAACAAGGTACAAGGTGTCTATAAGACAGGGGAGATTTAGATTTTCTGCACACACTAGTGGACACTGGACACTTTTGGATTGTGTGAGGCCCACTGAATATCACAGCGCTATGTCACAGGCTCGATGCAGCAGGTGTGAAAAAAGTGACTACAGGATAAGGGAGATTTTGAATTTCTGCAGACACTTGTGGACACTGGACACTTGGATTGTGTGAGGCCCACTGAATATCACAGTGCTATGTCACAGGCTCGATGGCACAGGTGTGAAAAAAGTGACTACAGGATAAGGGAGATTTTGAATTTCTGTGAGATTTTGAATTTCTGCAGACACTTGTGGACACTGGACACTTGGATTGTGTGAGGCCCACTGAATATCACAGCGCTATGTCACAGGCTCGATGCAGCAGGTGTGAAAAAAGTGACTACAGGATAAGGGAGATTTTGAATTTCTGCAGACACTTGTGGACACTGGACACATGGATTGTGTGAGGCCCCCTGAATATCACAGCGCTATGTCACAGGCTCGATGCAGCAGGTGTGAAAAAAGTGACTACAGGATAAGGGAGATTTTGAATTTCTGCAGACACTTGTGGACACTGGACACATGGATTGTGTGAGGCCCCCTGAATATCACAGCGCTATGTCACAGGCTCGATGCAGCAGGTGTGAAAAAAGTGACTACAGGATAAGGGAGATTTTGAATTTCTGCAGACACTGGACACTTTTGGATTGTGTGAGGCCCAATGAATATCAGAGCGCTATGTCACAGGCTCGATGCAGCAGGTGTGAAAAAAGTGACTACAGGATAAGGGAGATTTTGAATTTCTGCAGACACTTGTGGACACTGGACACTTGGATTGTGTGAGGCCCACTGAATATCACAGTGCTATGTCACAGGCTCGATGCAGCAGGTGTGAAAAAAGTGACTACAGGATAAGGGAGATTTTGAATTTCTGCAGACACTTGTGGACACTGGACACTTGGATTGTGTGAGGCCCACTGAATATCACAGCGCTATGTCACAGGCTCGATGGCACAGGTGTGAAAAAAGTGACTACAGGATAAGGGAGATTTTGAATTTCTGCAGACACTTGTGGACACTGGACACTTTTGGATTGTGTGAGGCCCAATGAATATCAGAGCGCTATGTCACAGGCTCGATGCAGCAGGTGTGAAAAAAGTGACTACAGGATAAGGGAGATTTTGAATTTCTGCAGACACTTGTGGACACTTTTGGATTGTGTGAGGCCCAATGAATATCAGAGCGCTATGTCACAGGCTCGATGCAGCAGGTGTGAAAAAAGTGACTACAGGATAAGGGAGATTTTGAATTTCTGCAGACACTGGAAACTTGGATTGTGTGAGGCCCAATGAATATCACAGCGCTATGTCACAGGCTCGATGCAGCAGGTGTGAAAAAAGTGACTACAATAAGGGAGATTTTGAATTTCTGCAGACACTTGTGGACACTGGACACTTTTGGATTGTGTGAGGCCCACTGAATATCAGAGCGCTATGTCACAGGCTCGATGGCACAGGTGTGAAAAAAGTGAATTGTAGAATTGGTCAGAATAGGAATCTCCCTAGAGTGTAGGTCTGTAAGAAAGGAACAAGTCCTCCACAGTGACACACAGATAGCTTCACTGTGGCTGTGATAACAGCCGTTACACGGTACTGTGTGAGGAGCGTACACCGCTCTATGGTGTGAATAAATGCACGCTCAGTACCTTAGCAGGACAAAAAAAAATTGGGATTGCTTTTAAAAAAGCAGTTTGCAGAGCAGTGGGGAAACAGCAATGCAGCTGTCAGGAAGCCTTAGAAGGCAGCCTAACAACCAACACCGCTGATCCACCACAATATAGCCTCCCCTTGCACTGCACACACAGTGACTGGTGTGTTGCACAGGCAAAATCGCTAGCAGCAGAAGCAGTTTTTTTGTCTTCTTCCCTGCCTAACGCTCTCCCTACAGAATCAGCAACCTCTCCCTATGCTAAGATCGGCAGAAATAAGATGGCGGTCGGCGTGCACGCCCTTTTATGACCCCTGTGATGCCCACCAAAGCAAGCCAATCACTTGCATGCCCTTCTGAAAGATGGTGGCGACCCCTGCCTATGTCATCACGTTGCCCACAGTGTCCGTGGATCCTGATTGGCTGAAAAAGAGGGCTAAACAAACTTTTGAAACGCGACTTTGGCGCGTAAGTCGCCGACCTCGTGGCCGACCTCATCCTAGGGTCGGGTTTCGTTTCATGAAACCCGACTTTGCCAAAAGTCGGCGACTTTTGAAATTGTTCGACCCGTTTCGCTCAACTCTACCTAGCAGTAATTCTACACATCGGTACCAATGACAATGTTAGAGGGTCCGTCTGAGTGATTTTCTCTCCGTTACTGATGGATGCAGGGAGTCCGAGCAAGTGCGGTAAGTAGCTCTTCATCGATGTGCGCATCTCATGGCTGTGAATTATCGTAGCTCTGCGATAATTCAATCACACCCATACCTCCTCAATCTGGCGCAAGCGCAATCCATATGTTGAAGCTTTTGCTTCTTCAAATGCGCATGTGTCAGTCACGATCTCTGACCTAATCTAGCCTTCATAACGTAAAACGGTTTGAAAAGAGGATTTTTCCTGTATTCACTGTGTACAGTATGTGAAAAATTATGCACTGATATTCAGAATCACAGAAACAAAACCATCTAAATTATGGTGTATGGTTATACTGAACAGACAAGATCTCAAAACACTAATAATAGGCAATGTTTGATGTAAAGGAGTATATAAATAAAGGGGTGTTATCTACAAAAGGGGGAGATGGAGCGACAAAGAGGGTAGTTGTGCAAACAAGGGGATAGAGTAGACAGAGAGAGTGAGAAAGTAGGGGTTAATGAGGATTTGGGTGGTGGGATATGCAAGGAAAATAGGGAGGTGAGTAGGAATGATACATTTGCTAATAGCACTAAATGATTCTGGCAAAAGCAAAAATTGGAGATGCTTATGTTGACCACAGCCACAGAATACAATGTGGTGGGTATTATAGAAACCTCGCTGGACAAATGCCATGACTGGATGAAAAATGTAGAGGGTTGCACTACACTCATAACATTCATAAAGGAGAGGAAAGACAAAAGGTGGAGGGGTGTGTATTTTTGTGAAATCCAACTTAAGACCTGTCTTCAATAATGAGCGGAGCTGCGACAATGTTGAGTCAGTATTGGTATATATACATAGGGATGGCAATGATGGAAATATTCTAATTGAGTTTTGCTACAAGCCTCCTAATATAGCTGAACATGTAGAAGAGGAAATGCTGCAACAAATTAAACAGGCAGCAAATAATAATAAGGTTGTTATTATGAGGTACTTTTAGCTATCCAGACATTAAGTGGGACATATAAACTTTTGGTTATGCTAAAAGCAGTAAGTTCTTATCCAGAATTCAGGACAATTATCTCTCTCAGCTGGTAGATGAACCAGCAAGAGATAATCTGCTGGATCTGGTTCTGTCAAATAGACCAGATACAATTTCAGATCTACTGATCAAGGAGCATTTGGGATGGAGTGAGAATAATATGGAAATTTTCAATGTAATTTTCAATAAAACATTTCAAAGGTTGAATGCAAAAACCTTGAAATGTAAGAAAGCTGATTTCAACAAATCAAGGGAAGAGCTTATTTGTATAGACTATGACTATGTCATGGCAACTGAGCATACTGAGCATAAATGGGGCATGTGTAAGACCATTCTACTAAAATCCTGTAGAAAACTAAAACCCTCTGGTAATAAAATGTCCAGGAATAAAAATAAACCATTATGGAAAAATAAGACAAAATTTTGAAACTCAATAATACTTAAATAGCGTTTGAGTAGTGTAAAGATCTCTTTAATTAGAAAAGTAAAATAGCAAAATTATCTCCAGAGAAAAAAATCACCAGTGACATTAAAATAAATCCCTCAAATTTTATAAATTCATCAATGTCACAAAGGAAAAAAACGGATGGTATCGGCTCCTTAAAAGATGATAAAAACAAGATAATTATAGAGGACAAAGAAAAGGCTGAGAAATTAAACAGGTACCTTTCATCCATGCTCATCAATGAACTTTCTGTTCCAAGGATCGTTCAACAAGTCAAAAATCAAAATTCACCACCTGGTATAACTAGTTTAACACAGGAAGAAGCACACCTGCATCTGAGCAAATTAAACATTGACAAATTCCTCAGCCCAGATGGCATTCATCCACAGATATTGAGGAAATTGAGCTCAGTAATTGACAAACCACTTGTCTTATATTCTTAGACTCTTGTAACAGGCGTGATGCCATAGGATTAGAGGATGGCTGATGTGGTATTGATATTTCAGAAAGGTAAGAAGGTAGATCCAGGCAACTGCAGTCCGGTAAGTCTGACATCAATAGTGCACAAAGTGTTGCAAAGAATAAAAGAATAATATAATATATGACATCCAGCATGGATTCATGAAAGATAGGTAGTGTCGAACTAACATGTTGGGTTTCTATGGGGTTGGTAAGTGGAAATCTACAGTAGATGTTGGTAAAGCAGCAAATGTCATTCATCTGGACTTTGCAAAGGCATTTGCTACTCTACCACATAACAGCTGAAGCTACAAAAGTAGGAACTGGGGGAAACGATATGCAGATGGGTAAGGATTGGCTAAAAGACAGGAAACAAAGAGTCATCGTAAATGGTACATTCTCAAAATGAGGTATAGTCAACTCTGAGGACCACAGTTATTTGTGTTAGGACTGATTCATTTAACCTCCTTATTAATGCCTCGTGGATTGGATTAAGATTAAAGTGTTAGTTTTTCCTGACAGCACAAATACTGTATGTTAGATATTAAAATCTTACCTTGACAATAAAATATTTCAAAACGATCTGGATAAGATGTATGACTGGGCAAACACTTGGCAAATGAGATTTAATGTTGATTAATGTAAAGTAATGCACCTAGGATGGAGTAACTCTATTGCTGCATATACTGTATATTAAATGGTGGTGTACTCAGGACTACAGAACAGGAGTAGGCGTTGGGTATTCTGGTTACAAGCTGAGCAGTAGTACTCAATGTCAGGAAGCAGCTGCAAAACAAACAAGATTTTAGGGTGTATAAAAAGAGAGATAAAATTCTGCAATCCCAAAGTATTGATACTCCTTTATAAATTACTTATGAGGCCACATCTAGACTATGGAATCCAGTTTTGGGCTCCACCATTTAAAAAGGATGTTTAGAAGTTAGAGTCAGTTCAAATGTGGGCAACTAGGTCATTAAAATGGAATGAAGGCCTCTCCTATGATGAGATGTAGGAAAAGCTGGGCTTGTTTAGCTTAGAAAAAAAGATGCCTCAGAGGAGATCTCATTTAAATTTACTGTCTAAATATATGTTTGGCCAATACAAAGAAATGGCATATGATTTGTGCCTTCCAAAGATCATACTAAGGACCAGGGGACACTAATTTCAAGTTGAGGAAAAGTGATTCTGGCAGCAAATTCTGTGAAGGATTCTTTACAGTTAGAGCAGTCAGATTGTGGAATACCACAAGAGGCAGTAATGACAGACGCTATGACAGCTGTTAAAAAAGGGCAACATGGTTATCACACTTTTCACAAAAAAGCGGTCACCAGGATTTTGCTACACCATCTGAAATCAGAGTCTTTGCACCAAAATTATGCTGCTTTCAGATGGGGTAGCAAAATCCTGGTCACCGCATTTTTGCAAAAAGTGTGATTATCACGCAGCCTATCTAAGACATTATTAGTGGATTAGATGGTGCAACACCTGGAAAGCATATACTTTTGCAAGAAATAATTTTCTCTAGACATACAACAGCATGCAAGTTCAGAAAAAAGCCTTCAGCCATATTGAAGCTTAATCTGACAACCAGGATGTAACCAGTGACTGCCATTACTTTTCTCCGGTTTCCTATTCTGCTGTTCAAGGCACAAAGCCATGTAGCATCACACTTTTGTTACCGCATAAGTGGACTGTGGGTGCCATGATGGTGGGATGTTGCCTACTCTGTTGGTTCTGACTCCCCTGAAGAATCTTGCTTAGAGGAAACACGTTGGCAGTAGCATACCCCTAGTCATCACTATCCCCAGCCATCATCACAATGATTGACTCCAGAAGTCCCATACTTCTGATTTTGTGAGAGAATTCTGAATCATTATTTAATATGTGATGCTTGTTTATAATATTTCATGGGATCTGACCAATAGGATATATATTTATGTCAATACCTGTTGGTATTACTAAACCAATGATGTAATGTGGAGTATTGACTCCTACTAGGTCGTCTACAAATATAAATTGCTGCTAGAAACACTGCTGGGATCTCTAGTCCTATTTGTTGGTCAGTGTTGGTAACAAATTGTTTAAATGTTATGTCCTTGTCTGAGTGGCATTGCACTGTTTTGCACTTTAGTCTAGTAGGACTTTTTGCTTATAGATTTTAATACTTTACATTAAAAGTTACGTTTTATATTACCACTCTTGCTATTAAACTTACTAAACTACTGACCCCTAGCGGTACATTCATTTTCTACCCGTTGCTTATTTCTTGACAAAATGAGAAGACAAACACCAAAATGACAGACATGAAAGGCTAAAATTTGGTGAGTCAGCCATTTCGGAATAAATTCACAGATATACAATGTCCCTCAAAAAACCTTGTCTTTCCTCATTTCTTTAAACAAAAGTTTTTTTTTATCAAATATCTGTGTATTATTCTGTTCCTGGCACATTTTCTTTTTTCGGGTATGCATGTTCAACTATATGGCAAAACTTACCTGGCAATATGATTCTCCAGGTCAGTGTAAGTATGCAAGTGCTTTTCATGCGGTGAAAAAAAAAAATTCCCTACATATGCCCTTCTGCCTCTTTTATTTGCAGAATACATAAAACACTTTGATATAGTTGACTCATGTCTCAGAACTGATTTAATTAGTAACAATTGTGATGTACATGACAATAAAAGATAGTATATTAGTAATACGGTGTATATAGTTCACAGCTATCCACGACCATCATATTGGCTCATCGTAATGTGTATTTTTTTTTCTTCCATTACGTTAATAATGAATAAGTTAAGCACATTGGTGACATGAGGTGTTCTTGGCACAAATGTTGAAAGCACTTTATTTAATTAAATGTCATTTGCAGTCGAAAAGTGCCAAAGGTTGCATTTTAAATCGTACTCTGAAAAAGAGAATTTAAGAGGGTAAAGTACAATTGTTGCAGTTAATGGAATCCACCAACCAAGGTTCCTATTAGATGAGAAAAATTTCCTGTAACCAGTTCTCAAAGTGGTAAATGTTTAATCAAGCAGAACCGAAAAGATGATCCAAAATCACGCTTTTTTCTGGAGTTGTTTGAAGGAGAATTAAAGTTTAAGGAATGCTTTAACTAATAAGTAAAATAATAATAAGTTATTAAAATAATGATATAACAAAATAAAATCATTATATAAAAAGCAAATAAAAATCTAATGGAGATTTTATTTCAGCAAAGGTTCCATTACTATAATCTATCATCCCATCAATTCTAGGTCTTTAGATTTCAAGACGTTCTTCATAAAATATTTGTAGCTGTGTATGTGTAAGACTATTAGTTTTTAAGCCCATAAAGCCAAAAAATAATCCTGGACAACTCCTTTAACCCCTTCCTGACATGAGACGTACTATCCCGTCCACGGTACCCGGGCCCGTATGACCGGGGACGGGATAGTACGTCTACCGCGATCAGCGGCGCCCACGTGGTGAGCGCCGCTGATCGCGGCCGGGTGTCAGCTGATTATCACAGCTGACACCCGGCACAATGTGTCAGGGGCGGTCACGGACCGCCCCCGACACATTAACCCCTTGCACACCGCGATCAAACGCGATCGCGGTGTACCGGGAGTTAAAGGGAAGCATCGGGAGGGAGGGGGCTCCCTCCGTGCTTCCCTGAGCCCCCCACGGCAGCGCAATGTGCAGCGCTGCTGCGGGGGACTCCTATCCTCCAGGCCCCCGAATCCAAGATGGCGACGGGGGCCTTCGGGGGCCTGGGGAAGCTGGCTTCCTCAGTGCCTGCAAAGCGCAGGCATGAGGAAGCCTTGTGCACTGCCTGTGACAGATTGCTGATCTGTCACAGTGATCTGTGATGTGACAGATCAGCGATCTGTCACAGGACAGTGATGTCCCACCTGGGACTATGTAATAAAGTAAAAAAAAATTAAAAAAAAAGTGTAAAAATAAATTAAAAAAAATCGCCAAATAAATTAGTAAAAAAAAAAAAAAATATTCCCCAATAAATTCATTTTTTTAAAATAATAAAAAAAAAAAACAATAAATGTACACATATTAGGTATCGCCGCGTCCGTAACGACCTGCCCTATAAAACTGTCCCATTAGTTAACCCCTTTAGCGAACCCCTTAAAAAATAAAAATAAAAAACGAAGCAAAAAATAATGATTTATTATCATACCGCCAAACAAAAAGTGCAATAACGCGAGATCAAAAAGACGCATATAAATATCCATGGTACCGCTGAAAACGTCATCTTGTCCCGCAAAAAACAAGCCGCCACACAGCATCATCAGCAAAAAAATAAAAAAGTTATAACTCGCAGAATAAAGCGATGCAAAAATAATTATTTTTTATATAAAATAGTTTTCATTGCATAAAACCGACAAAAACATAAAAAAAGACCTAAATGAGGTATCGCTGTAACCGTACTGACCCGAAGAATAAAAGCGCTTTATCAATTTTACCGTACGCGGAACGGTGTAAACGCACCCCCCCCAAAAGAAATTCATGAAACGCTGGTTTTTGTTCATTCTGCGTCCCAAAAATCAGAATAAAAAGCGATCAAAAAATTTCACGTGCCCGAAAATGGTACCAATAAAAACGTCAACTCATCCCGCAAAAAATAAGACCTCACATGACTCGGTGGGTCAAAATACAGAAAAATTATAGCTCTCAATATGTGGTGATGCAAAAACTATTTTTACAATAAAAAGCGTCTTTTAGCGTGCGACAGCCGCCAAAAATAAAAACCGCCATAAATAGTAAATCAAACCCCCCGTTATCACCCCTTTAGTTAGGGAAAAATAATAAAATAAAAAAAATGTATTTATTTCCATTTTTCCATTAGGGTTAGGGCTAGGGTTAGGGCTAGGGGTGTGTTGGGGTGGGGTTAGGTTAGGGTTAGGGTTAGGGCTAGGGTTAGGGTTAGGGCTAGGGCTAGGGTTAGGGCTAGGGTTAGGGCTAGGGTTAGGGCTAGGGTTAGGGGCGTGTTGGGGTTCGGGTTGGAGTTAGAATTGGGGGTTTCCACTGTTTGGGCACATCAGGGGCTCTCCAAATGCAACATGGCGTCTGATCTCAATTCCAGCCAATTCTGAGTTGAAAAAGTCAAATGGTGCTCCTTCCCTTCCAAGCTCTGCTATGCGCCCAAACAGTGTTTTACCCCCTCATGTAGGGTATCAGCCTACTCAGGACAAATTGCAAAACAATTTTTGGGGTCCAATTTCTCCTGTTACCCTTAGGAAAATAAAAAATTGGGGGCAAAAATATCATTTTTGTGGAAAAAAAATGATTTTTTTATTTTCACGTCCGAGTGTTATAAACTTCTGTGAAGCACTTGGGGGTTCAAAGTGCTCACCACACATCTAGATAAGTTCCGTGGGGGGTCTAGTGTCCAAAATGGGGTCACTTGTGGGGAGTTTCAATAGTTTAGGTACATCAGGGGCTCTCCAAACGCACATGACAACCGCAGACCATTCCATCAAAGTCTGCGTTCCAAAACGTCACTGCTTCCCTTCCGAGCCCCGACGTGTGTCCATACAGTAGTTTTCTCCCACATATGGGGTGTCAGCGTACTCAGGACAAATTGGACAACAACTTTTGGGGTCCAATTTCTCCTGGTACCCTTGGGAAAATAAAAAAATGGTGACTAAAAGATCATGTTTGTGGAAAAAATACGAATTTTTTATTTTCACGCCCGGGCGTTGTAAACTTCTGTGAAGCACTGGGGGGGTCAAAGTGCTCACCACACATCTAGATAAGTTCCTTGGGGGGTCTAGTTTACAAAATGGTGTCATTTGTGGGGGGTTTCCACTGTTTAGGTACATTAGGGGCTCTCCAAAGGCAACATGACACCCGCAGACCATTCCATCAAAGTCTGCATTCCAAAACGTCACTACTTCCCTTCCGAGCCCTGACGTGTGCCCATACAGTAGTTTTCTCCCACATATGGGGTAGCAGCGTACTCAGGACAAATTGGAAAACAACTTTTGGGGTCCAATTTCTCCTGGTACCCTTGGGAAAATAAAAAAAATGGTGACTAAAAGATCATGTTTGTGGAAAAAATACGAATTTTTTATTTTCACGCCCAGGCGTTGTAAACTTCTGTGAAGCACTGGGGGGGTCAAAGTGCTCACCACACATCTAGATAAGTTCCTTTGGGGGTCTAGTTTACAAAATGGTGTCATTTGTGGGGGGTTTCCACTGTTTAGGTACATTAGGGGCTCTCCAAAGGCAACATGACACCCGCAGACCATTCCATCAAAGTCTGCATTCCAAAACGTCACTACTTCCCTTCCGAGCCCTGACGTGTGCCCATACAGTAGTTTTCTCCCACATATGGGGTAGCAGCGTACTCAGGACAAATTGGAAAACAACTTTTGGGGTCCAATTTCTCCTGGTACCCTTGGGAAAATAAAAAAATGGTGACTAAAAGATCATGTTTGTGGAAAAAATACGAATTTTTTATTTTCACGCCCGGGCGTTGTAAACTTCTGTGAAGCACTGGGGGGGTCAAAGTGCTCACCACACATCTAGATAAGTTCCTTGGGGGGTCTAGTTTACAAAATGGTGTCATTTGTGGGGGGTTTCCACTGTTTAGGTACATTAGGGGCTCTCCAAAGGCAATATCACACCCGCAGACCATTCCATCAAAGTCTGCATTCCAAAACGTCACTACTTCCCTTCCGAGCCCCGACGTGTGCCCATACAGTAGTTTTCTCCCACATATGGGGTATCAGCATACTCAGGACAAATTGGACAACAACTTTTGGGGTCCAATTTCTCCTGGTACCCTTGGGAAAATAAAAAAATGGTGACTAAAAGATCATGTTTGTGGAAAAAATACGAATTTTTTATTTTCACGCCCGGGCGTTGTAAACTTCTGTGAAGCACTGGGGGGGTCAAAGTGCTCACCACACATCTAGATAAGTTCCTTAGGGGGTCTAGTTTCCAAAATGGTGTCATTTGTGGGGGGTTCCACTGTTTTGGTACATCAGGAGTTTTCCAAACGCGACATGGTGTCCGATCTCAATTCCAGCCAAAAACGTCAAATGGCGCTGCTTCCCTTCCGAGCTCTGCCATGCCCCCAAATAGTGGTTTACCCCCACATGTGGGGTATCAGCGTACTCAGGACAAATTGCACAATAACTTTTAGGGTCCTGTTACCCTTGGAAAAATAAGAATTGAGGGTGAAAAGATCATTTTTGTGGAAAAAATATGATTTTTTAATTGTATGGCTTTATGTTATAAACTTCTGTGAAGCCCATGGGGGTTCAAAGTTCTCACCACACATCTAGATAAGTTCCTTAGGGTGTCTAGTTTCCAAAATGGTGTCATTTGTGGGGGGTTTCCACTGTTTTGGTACATCAGGGGTTTTCCAAACGCGACATGGTGTCCGATCTCAATTCCAGCCAAAAACGTCAAATGGCGCTGCTTCCCTTCCGAGCTCTGCCATGCGCCCAAATAGTGGTTTACCCCCACATGTGGGGTATCAGCGTACTCAGGACAAATTGCACAATAACTTTTAGGGTCCTGTTACCCTTGGAAAAATAAGAATTGAGGGTGAAAAGATCATTTTTGTTTAAAAAATATGATTTTTTAATTGTATGGCTTTATGTTATAAACTTCTGTGAAGCCCATGGGGGTTCAAAGTTCTCACCACACATCTAGATAAGTTCCTTAGGGGGTCTAGTTTCCAAAATGGTGTCATTTGTGGGGGGTTTCCACTGTTTTGGTACATCAGGGGTTTTCCAAACGCGACATGGTGTCCGATCTCAATTCCAGCCAAAAACGTCAAATGGCGCTGCTTCCCTTCCGAGCTCTGCCATGCGCCCAAATAGTGGTTTACCCCCACATGTGGGGTATCAGCGTACTCAGGACAAATTGCACAATAACTTTTAGGGTCCTGTTACCCTTGGGAAAATAAAAATTGGGGTGAAAAGATCATTTTTGTGGAAAAAATATGATTTTTTAATTGTACCGCTGTACGTTATAAACTTCTGTAAAGCCCTTGTGGGTTCAAAGTTCTCACCACATATCTAGATAAGTTCCTTGGGGGGTCTAGTTTCCAAAATGGGGTCACTTGTAGGGGGTTTCCACTGTTTAGGTACATCAGGGACTCTCCAAACGTGACATGGCGTCCAATCTGAATTCCAGCCAATTTTGCATTGAAAAAGTCAAACGGCGCTCCTTCCATTCTGAGCTCTGCCATGCGCCGAAACAGTCGTTCCCCCCCACATATCAGGTATCTGCGTACTCAGGACAAATTGCACAATAACTTTTGCAGTTCAATTTCTCCTGTTACCCTTGGTAAAATAAAAAAAATTGAACCTGAAGTATTTTTTTTATGAAAAAAAGTTAGATGTTCATTTTTTTTTAAATATTCAAAAAAATTCCTGTGACGCACCTAAAGGGTTAATAAACTTCTTGAATGTGGTTTTGAGCACCTTAAGGGGTGCAGTTTTTAGAATGGTGTCACTTTTGTGTATTTTCTATCATATAGACCCCTCAAAGTGGCTTCAAATGTGATGTGGTCCTAAAAATAAAATGGTGTTGTAAAAATGAGAAATCGCTGGTCAACTTTTAACCCTTATAACTTCCTAACAAAAAAAAATTTTGGTTCCAAAATTGTGCTGATGTAAAGTAAACATGTGGGAAATGTTAGTTATCAAGTTTTTTGTGTGCCTTATCTCTGTGATTTAAGGGCATAAAAATTCAAAGTTGGAAAATTGCGAAATTTTCAAAATTTTCGCCAAATTTCCGTTTTTCTCACAAATAAACGCAAGTTATTTGAATGAAATTTTACCACTAACATGAAGTACAATATGTCACGAGAAAACAATGTCAGAATCACCGGGATCCATGGAAGCGTTCGAGAGTTATGACCTCATAAAGGTACAGTGGTCAGAATTGTAAAAATTGGCCCGGTCATGAACGTGCAAACCACCCTTGGGGGTGAAGGGGTTAAGTCTTTAAAGTGAATCTGACAGCTGATATCTCTGTGTTTTCAACTCTGCAAGCTTCTATATGGTAACCAGCTTTTCCAATCTCTGCTCTGAATCCACTCCTGTGTATCCATTCAATGACAGCAAGCAGTTAATCCTGAATGCTATCTCTGTGTTTTCAACTCTGCAAGCTTCTATATGGTATATAGTTTTTTTCAACTTACTCTGCTTGTCCCCTTATGTTGTGAGGTCAAGAAACTTTTCAAAGTGCTTTATGATCCATGTAGTGCTGGACATGTGTTTATTTGACCACAACATTTTATTGGGTCCTGGTGTCTCAATTTAGTGTGATTGATTAACGAGAAGAGAGAGAGCCCAAAAAAAAAAAAAAAAAAAGTTCTAAGGCCTGTTTCACACTTGCTTTTTTTTGCAGCGCGTTTTTCCCGCAAAAAAACGCATTGAAAAACGCATACAAAAGCATACAACTGCTGCGTTTTTTTTCAAGCATTTTTATGAGCATGCATGAA